>NC_048299.1:89437638-89737638 GCF_013100865.1 Trachemys scripta elegans
GGGTTAGGAACCCTGAGACAGTTATCTCACCATCTCACCTACAGAACAGAAAGGAAGACATGTGTAGTGCAGACAGTCAGCGATGACAACTCAATGAAGTGTTTATACTCACTGAAATTTTATCTTCATTATCCAATAGCATGTCCACTGCTTTCTGTAAACCAAGTAAAAGGAGCTCAGCTAAGAATGGTTATGCAAAAGCAGCATATGATATCCAGAAAGACTCTTATTAACCATCTGGATATTGTAGACACACACTTTTCATTTGCATTCATTTGGATGGCAGTCTGCAAAATGCCAGTATTTAAAGGGAGAAATTAATTTATTTCAAACTGGAATTTATCAAATATTCCAAAGTATACTTTTCATAAGCTCCTGCATTCAATGGAAGTCAATATAACATGCATGTCAAGTATGCCCATCACATCATGGGCCCCAGAAGACTGCAGCCCTATGTAGCAGAACCATTGTAGTAACACTGCAAAGGGACAGGTTGGCTACAGATAAGGTATGTATAGGAAATCCACACCCCAGTATGGCATGCAGGGGCACAGAATGCATATGGTCTGCATATTCCGCGTACAAAACCCCAAAAGAAATTGGTGGGGGGGACACGCGTCTCTTCACCGCCAGCCCAGCAGTGCGTCTGTTTCAGTGTGCCTGGAGCAGCTTTAGAGATGCAAATCACTTCCGGGGAAGGAGGGCTGGGTGTGCATGCCTGCGGGGGAGACGTTGATCACCATCAGGGGGCGGGGCTGGCCAACAAGCAATAGAGACTCTGTCCCTCTCTCTTGATACTGCGGCTCAAGGGGCGTGGAGTAGGATAGATCTTTTTTGTTATGCAGGAACAAGGCTCTGTCCCTGAGGCAGAAATGTAGCTGCCTGACTGCCTAGTAAAATGTAACTTCTTGAGAATTGAAAAAAAACCACAATTAAATATTAGTATCATGTTACTGAAAATTGTTTGTTTTTAAGTTAAAGAAAAAAGCTTTTGTAAAAAAAAAAAAAAAAAAACACCCACATTTTGTTAATGTTGTGGTTGATGGTTAATTGATCTCATTCTCTGAGGCAGAAATGTAGCAACCTGTCTACATAGTAACATTATTAATTATTCTATTGTTAGTTAACTGTTCTCACTCACAGTCAATTTCCCCAGCAGCATAAAAACCTGTAAAAGTTTTAAGGCCCCTCCATTGCCAGAGTGATGTAAAGCCCTATAAATGACAGTAAGGGAATCAGCTAGGAAGATCTATGCACTGTCTCACTTTTTTTCCTGTGCCAAAGTGGCACAATGGGGTTAGATTTTTACATACCCATTTTTTAAAAATAAAAGACTTTTGAGGGCAAATAAAACATTTACCAAGCAGTCAAAATGTCAGGAAAGGCACTTCCCAAAGTACCCAGCTAGGTCCAGCACAATGATTAGCAAAACTGTATGACTTTCATGTGTGAAAGTCTGAGCAATTTAAAATGACATTCTAGTTCCCCTCCCCCCCGTTTGGTGTTCTGTAATGTAATTTAAATGAAAATCCAGGATTATAACTGGAATGCAGGGTATTAGTTACCAAGTATTTGTAACTTAACTTTCATGTATTTAGGAAATGCTGAATAGTTATTGTGACTTTTTTTCCTGTATTTGTAGTTTAAATAACTTACCAAAACAATTGAAACTGGTATGATTATATTGCATTATTTTGACAAATAAAATTTGCGGAATTTTGCAGAATTTTTAATTTTTTGGTGCAGAATCCCCCCAAAAGTAAGTTGGGCTCCAGGCAGTGCTTAATTAGTAATGAAAGAGGTACTGGGGCTCAAGCAATTAGGTGCCAGGGCTGATCCAGCAAACCCAGGGGTGCTGGGGCTATGAACTACCAAATCAAGATGTGCCAGGGCTCAGTCCTGGCAAACCCTGGCACAAATTAACAGGATAATCTTACGTAGACCAGTGTATGGGCAGGCATGAACACATCAGGGGTGTGGCCAAATGGATCCAGTTTTGTTCCCCACCACCACCACCAAAGGAATAATCTCATGTCAATACCCTAATCTTCAGACATAACCTACTGTATCTCTCAAGTGAAATCATAGACCCACTGTACTTAAATACTTGTAAAGACAGCACACCAAGAACGATACCGAGCATACCAAAGACTATGTTTCAGCCTCAAGGCTACAGCAGCAACAACAGAGGGACTGCAGTTTCGGCCCAGGGGTGGGGTAAATTCAATCCCCCAAAGCTTGTGTCATTCATTCATCAAGAAAAGTTCATCTGCCTGCATTCTAGCCAATTTCAAGGAAAGAATACTGACTTAGGTTGGGAATTAGGTTGATCACCTTGTACTTTTGCAAGCAAATTAGTCAGCTGCATACAAAGAAAAGTGGTGAGACTATCCAAAATGTTTGTGAGGTTAAATCCACTTCCCCAAATGTTTGTTGCTTTTTGGCTCGTTAACCTTCCTAATTTGATTGGAAACACAGCAATAATCTTATAGCAGTCAAAGCCCTGGGTGATGCCTTACAGGAGATCTGTGGCTGAAGGAAAAGCAGAATACAGAAGCCAATATCCACTAGGGCATTTTGAGAGAAGGATTTTGTTCTCAGGGATGTATGATATTTTTGTTTCCTGACTCCAGATGATGCAAATATAGTAAGTGCCTTCATGTCACCTCCCAATGTGTTTAGCCATAGAACACAATCCCACCTCTATAGCATTCTGTTTAACAGGCATTCAGTTCTGACTTGCTAAAATATTTATGGCTCAGAAAGAGATAAAGTATCATTAAAAATCATCATACCTCTGAATCAAAATCCATGAGTAGAACAATTTTGTCTCTGATAGAACTGAAAAGATTATGTTTATGGATCAACTGGAAAACATCTTTGTGTCTCAGTGTTAGGTAAATTTCAAGGGCTTTGCCATAGCGTTGGTCATAGGTGTATCTGAAAGAGATGACGTCATGACACACAAAGCTATCCACATTTGAAATTAAGAAAATCATGCACTAGGATGAAAATGGACATGTTACTTGTTTCGAGGAACAATAATTCACTGAGAAAAAACATGGACAATATGATTTTCAACAGTTTATTAAACTAGTAGCCTGATGTGATTTTTGTTCCATCCCATTGCTCCACTCCATCCAGAAAAGAGTTGCTAAGGATTGCAATCAATACATTTACACAGAGAAGCTGGAACAGAAAGTGGTTGATATTCCAAAAAATGGATGATGGTAATTTCAATCAAGGTAGGCAGTCAAATACTAACAGAATATATTATACCATTCAATAAAGATGGTTTTATACAGTTTGGTTTGTATAAAGGAGTTTAAAATGCACTCACAATTCCGCAAGAGTTCTGAGCAAGGTCCTATTCTGTGGGTCTTTCTTCAGGTGATCCACTACTACTTGAACTATGATCGCATTGTTATAGAGATCTCCGGGCCACTCTTTTATCAGCATTGCGAAACCCTAAAAGTGGAAGTGATCATTGATTAACAGAAATAGAAAGAACTGTCTAAATCATATTTCAGAGCACCAAAGCCTCAGCTAGACTTCTAAAATTGCACCAGTCATTTTTCACCCACTTGTGGGCATCCACAAAAATATGAAATTGAGGGTACAAGTTTTGCTTTTTTAGGCCCTGATCCTGGATAGACTTGTGAACATATTTAACTTTATGCACACAAGACTTTGTAGGATGAGCGACAGACTGTTTCACCAGCTGTATGCCAAGACAGAATTCCTAATGATGTACTAGGAGGCAGTCTATTTTGGACAAAACAGATAAATTTAAGTAATTAACATTGCTTTTAAATGTGGAATAACCAAAAAGAGAAGGATAAACGGTGAGACTTCCACAGATATACTTTTACTGACAGTGACACTGAGTCCATATTTTTATGCAAAAAAGATAAGACCTTCATTTTTAAGGCCCATGGTGTACACACACATCCACTGAAAGCGTGCTCTGGAAAAAAAAAATGATGTGCATATTTATGTGCACTTCTACTGGGATTTGCACACATGCAGCTTTCTGAAAAATGTAGTCCAACACAACGTCGTAAAACCCAGGCAGCTTCCCATGAAAGGTCTCTATCCCACAACTTGTTACACACAAGTGGATTGTATAGAACCCTCTCCGTTGAAGTCAATGGGGCTCTGCATGGTCATAGCACTCCACACTGCATAATTAAGTTGCAGGATTGGGATGCAAGGTTCTGATCTTATGAAGGACTGAGTGCCCTCAGTTGAAGACAGTCAGCACCTCTCAAGGTCCAGCCCTATGACAGAATACTGTCATTACTAATACCATTTTAAATTGCTACATTTCAGAATCACCAAACTACCTGGACTGAGACTGAAGAGATATTTTGGTTACTTCCAGAATACACAAATCACAATGTGTGGGCCATTTAGCATCCTTACCTTACCCTCCATTCACCCTTTTCCACACCTTTGTTTTTCTTGTCTTCATAAATCATATCATGCCATTAGTTAGAGAGTAACCTCTTTTGGACTCTATATACTTTTGTGTTGTTAAACAAATGAATAATAATGATTATTATTAACCAGACACAACACTTGGGTCTCTAAACGAGGTGGACTGATAAGTATGTCAATGTTTATTGCAAACATTATTGGCTTTCATTCTTGCTTTGTTGTTAAACCTAGCATCAGTGCTCTATTTGACTACTGTAGAGTTGGCTACCAATTTTCTAAATTGCTCTTTAATGATATTCTAGTAAGGTCTATTACATGTGGATGTGTCGGAACACAGTACCTCATAGTCACTCTCCAAAAACTCATGCAGGACCATTTCATAGATGAGAGGCTTCAGAATTGGATCCCGTCTTGGCAAATAACGGCTAATTGCCTACAGGGGGAAACAGAATAGCATGGAGTTAAAATAAATTATTGTGCTTAAATATCCTCAGATGGAATACACAAAAACGAATTCTTTCCCAACAATTTGAAGTATACAAGCAAGAATAGCCCTTGGTAAACATTAAAAGTACTGTAAATTCAGATGTTAAGTAGTTTACCTTAAAATAGTCCCGATCTGGGTTCCATTACTCACTTGAAAGAATTTTCATGAGAAAAGATGTAGGTGAGATTGGAAATCTGCCCGGTGTCACTAAGCTTTTCTTCATGTTGCAACGGGGCAGTGTGTCACAGATGCATTTAATTGTTAAGTTAGTACTGAGGATTATCTCTGTATTGTTTTACAACTTTTGGGTACACGAGCCATCTAGTCCAATCTCATTGGCTTCAGCCATTTGAAAGGAAAATCCTATACGTTCAAGTTACGAGTTAGCACCTCAACAAAATCTACTTGACTAAATGTGCTACCCATTACTGAAAGGGTATTAAAGCACTCATCCGGCACAATAAAGTAAACTTACTTTTCAAGGTATCATCTCATCTGTCCAAACAAAGCTTAAGCTGGGAATAAGTAAAAACAACCACCAAAAAACTTGCAAAACTAAGTTATAACTTCAAAAATGGTTTTTCCATCAAACACTGAATAGAACGGTTTGATCTGATGTCCTATAAAGGTATTAAGAAATTACATCCCAACAATCAAGAGACAGGAGCATGTTCCAGGGGTGAGATCAATTCACATCATGTAATTATAGCAGAGCATATTATTATGCACTACAGTTCTATCTAAATGTAAAGTGATATTATTATAGCAATAGGGTTTACATTAGCAGATTATCAGTGCACACTTTGGATGTGTTGTGACTGTGAGGCACATGGCTGAAGTACCAGAAAAGTTCACCTACAACCTGCTAAAACATCTGTTTAGATACAGGTCAGAAAATGGGACACACACACACACACACACAATCAGGGACATTTTTTGATTGCCATTTTTCATCAAAACTTAATTTTTGTTGCAATTCTCCAAACAGCACTAATGCTTATTTTGAGTTGATGGGACACTAGATGGGGATGGCTCTGAGTTACCACAGAGAATTTTTTCCTCAGTGTGGGTCTTTCCCACATCCTCAGGGTGTGATCACCATATTTGGGGTCAGGAAGGAATTTTCTATCTGGTCAGATTGGCAGAAACCATGAGGATTTTTCACCTTCCTCTCCAGTATGAGGCACGAGTCACTTGCAAGTTTAAACTAATGTAAATGGTGGATACTCTGTAACTTAAAGTCTTTAAATCATTATTTGAGGACGTCAGTAACTCAGCCATAGATTAAGGGTCTATTACAGCAGTGGTTTTCAAACTGCGGGTCGCGACCCAATATTGGGTCGCAGAATGTAAAGCACTGGGTCGCAGCGGCTCTGGTCAGCACCGCGACCAGGCTGTTAAAAGTCCCATCGGCTAAGGCAGGCTAGTCCTACCTGTTCTGACACTGCGCTGCGTCCCGGAATCGGCCAGCAGTAGGTCCAGCTCCTAGGCTGGGGAACCACGGGGCTCTGTACCGGCTCCACACTCCCATTGGCCGGGAACTAGTGCCTCCAGACAAGGTGGTAGCAATCAGGGGGTCCTGCAAAGCTTAGTTGCTCAAGCTTCAGCGTCAGCCCCAGGTGGCAGGGCTCGGGGACAGCAGGGCTTCATCTTTCTGGCCGGGGCCCCAGCAAGTCTAATGCCGGCCCTGCTTGGCGGACCCCCTGAAACCAGCTTGCGGTCCCCAGTGAGTCCCGGATTCCTGGTTGAGAACCACTGTTCTAGATGACCTTTGTTTCCCAGTGGCCACTGGGAGCTCCCATTTTCTTTTGGAAAATCTAAATTGGAAATATTAACTATAACAAATTAGGGCAGCTTGCAGGATGGGAGTCCACACAGGCAAGCCCCAATACTCCCACAGAGACCCTTTGTAATAGGAAAGGGATCTGGAAGTAGCATGACAAAGCAGGTGTACTCGCCGTGGGGACTGGAAGGGGAGAGGCGATTTTAACTGCTCTTCTCATACTTCTATTCTGTTCTTCTCTACCCCTCAGCTGCCTCCTAAACAAGGGCTCTTAAAAACAAAAATAACTGATCTACATCGCAATGCAATCCTTAGATTCCTAAATACAGCCTCAGTGCATAGCAGCCCAGCCACTTCTTTCTCCCTGCAGCCTGGCCACAGCACTAGAGCAGTACTTTTCCCTTTGAAGTCCCATTGTTAGCAGAGGGACTTCAAATGGAAAATGCTGCTTCCTCCTGCAGTTTTGCCTCAGCACCCAACAGGGATAAAGAAGCAGCTGAGTTGCTTTAAAAGGCACGTAAGAAGCTGAACTAAAGGCCGAGTTAAAGTTCCTAATGTCATTATTTTGTTTTGATTTGTTTAAGATCCCTAGTTGAGGTGGGGAATTTGTGGGGGGGGGAAGGATTTGGGGATGGCAGGATTAAAAAAAAGAGACCGAGGGACTTGGATGCCTTAGTAGCTAAGTCCTGCACCATTTGACCCATTACAGAAATGTAATTTGCAAAAGGGGGAAATACACAAACATTCTTCCTCCCCTTATTCCCTCTTTTAAAAGTAATAGGTAGAGACTTTTTGCATGTGTTTTGCAGAACCTAACATCTAAGATGATTTCATTCCCTATTTAGTGTTGCAAAGCACCTTTGTCTCAACCCATAAGCATAACCCCCTAAAATACATTAGAAATAGTTACATTTTGGATCAGCTATTTTATTCAACGTGTATTGATTGGATTATGGATTACAATACATAAATCCTGACTGAAATTAATAGACAAATATTTCAATGAGACACAAGAGAATTCAAAACCCACTTCAGGAAACAGTCCAGTTAGGATTGGCCTGATTTCATTAACCTTTCATAGCAGTCAGGTACCATAAAAAACTGAGGAAGACCATATACAACTGTAATGGGAAATGAAAAAAAGAATATGTTGGAACTGCAGCTTGAAGTCAAATAATGTAACATTACAGCTTATGTTTTTCTACAGTCTGCTTTCAGAAGGGTGAAAACAGCCAACTGTTTAGAAAGGCAGTAATTTAACAAAGAGGTTTTTGCAGCAAAGCTGCAAATATTTTTATATTTTACGGTCTGCTGGATGACATAAGTGGAGACAAGAAAACATCCACTCATGTCCTCTCTCCCCTAAAAAAAAAAAAAAAAATCAAACCAAAGGGGGCAGGAGTAGGGGGGATGACAGCATATCACAATTTCACGTGTATATGCACTCAGGTCCCTTACCGGATTGAAATACAGAGGGACAAACATGAGATTTCATCTTCCAATGTGGCAAAGTGTGCACCGAACCACTAAGAACTCATAAAAATGGTGCTGTTCTCTTACTAGTATGACTCTACCAAAAAAAAAAAAAAAAAAAAAAAAAAAAACCCCCCGCAAACATTTCTAAAAACTGTAATGTTGAAACACCTTCACTCTTTGAACAGAACTAAATAGCTCAAAACCAGCAAAGAACTGCATGCTGTGAGATCTTAATAATATGTCCTTTTTGGCTCATTGAGCTTAAATAGGAAGACATAAAATTCAGAAATAAGTGTGTATGTGATATCAAAGGGAGAGCGCATAATGTTTTCTACTCGTTTGGGAGTGACTGCATTCAGGCTTATGTTGTGGGCAATTTATTAACTGAGAATCTTACAGAGAATGTATACTCTTACACTAGTTCGTTATGCTAGTACTGGCAAGACCCAAGAAGGGACAGAATGCTCTCCCTCTCCCTACTGTTTTCAGTGTCCAATAGAGGGGAAATCTGTCACTTTACAACTTAATTATTCTTTAGTGCTGAAAGGAAAAATGCTGCTCTACAGAGGGGGCTCAGAATTTTGTGAAGGGGACATTAAACCCAGCAATGGTAAACTGGCAAAGGAATTCCACTCCGGATTTTCAAAAGGTCCTTAAGGGTGTTTGAAAATCAATGGGAATAACCAACCTTAGGCACATATGAAAATCCCACCCTCCATAAATAAATACTCCTTTGTGTGGGGGTGGGTAGGTAAAAGGGATAGAAAGTTAAAAATATGTTGGTAGGTACACAGTTGTGCTACACTTCAAACACTGCTTCACATATATGTATTAACCTGTATGAGAACCATACAACTGCTGTCCTGCTGTTCATAGATTACATTTTGACTTTAAGAACCAATTTGCAGCAGGCTACCGCATCTTGGGTGCGCATACTTGCGTGTTAGATATATATATAAAATTTTGGCTCAATGGATATCACATGTGTTTGGTCAACTTCAGTCCCCATAGAATAAACATTGGTCAGACCACACAAACACATCAGTTAGGAAAGATGAGTTAACCTACCTTAAGTTGTCCTATTTCTTTAAACTTATAAACTTCAAATTCCCAGAGTTCTGTGTTTTTTCCAAGTATTTTCTGACATTTTCTGAGGGAAAAATGACAGCAATTACAAATAAAGTTACATGTATGGACGAACAAAAACATGATTGTGTTGGCTATGTTCCCTCTACTCCCTCCACCCTCCAAACCAGGCACCTTTCAAGGCCCTGTGTTTTAGCAGTCATTATTCAAACAAGGTGTTCTGGACACCACTTTCTTCAGAGCATATCAACACCGTTCCTTCAGCATCTAGAAAGGGTCAGTAGAGTAACAGGAGTGATATTCAAACCCTCTTTTCCAGCAGCAAAATGTGCCATCCCAGCTCTGGTGCCAGCCACTGCTGATCCAGGACCTGAACTTTAATCCCCACATAATAAAAAAAAAAACCTCAAGAATATTCTACTACTGTATTCCATTATCTGGGTGTCATCAACACAGGTAACAAATCTGCAGTTTGCAGTCTCCTATTAGCATGAAGGAAAATTCATCAGCTACACAGATTGCTACCTTTATCAGCCTATATACAGGTGAGTTCTCAATTAGTAGAGATTCTGAGTAACTGCAGCTTCCATTCACTTATGGAGTTTTCTGGTGTTCAGCAGTTCTAAAAACCAGAATTATTTAAGTGCTTAAATATGGATTTAGGCACTTCACTTCATGTAGCCAGATTTGAAACTTTTAGTCTAAATAAAGTGTGAAGTATAATTATTATGGTGAATTATTTTCTGAGCATGTAAACTGAACACTGATAAGTCTATGACACAAATCAAGTGGATTCAAATGATAGTTTAAATAGCAAGGATATAATATGGTCTAGAAGAATTAAATCCCATTCTTAAAATATGTGTAGTATGTTTCTAACAGCTAAAATGATTTATGTGACTAGAAAGATACAAATCAAAGTAGCAAACTTGCAGTTGTTTCTATCTATATAAATTAAAGGACACAGGTAAAACAAATATCACTGGATTCCTATGAATCAAGGATTGCTTTATCTATTTCACACATGCATTATACATAATCATATGCACAGCAAAGACATTCCTAAATATATTACCTGGCAGCCAAGTCATACTCTCCTTTCTCCACTAGATGATTTATATAGGCTAAGCCTATGTCCTAAAATAAAAGAGAAAATGTAAAAATGTGACAAACAAGCTATAAACAAAGTCAAACATTCTTGAAGAATCAAGTGTTTAACTGCTGTAATAAACCTTTCAGTTCTGTTTACATTCAGTGGCTTGTTAGGTCAATCATCAGTGCTTATTTCTCAGGGATATCTCTTCCTAAGCCCCTGTTCCCACTTAGAAATAAGCACCTGTACATAAATCACACTGAAAAACTCACTTTAAAATCTCATCTCTTGACCATATGACACTCTTTTAAATAATTTCTCATGACTTCTCTAATATTGAGATGAATATACTACTTCCCAAGTCTTGAGTGGGGCTCAAAATGTGTATTTAGACATTCAACATTTGAGTCACTTAGATCAGGATGATAAAATGTCGACCCTGACACGGGACACTTTCTGCATCAACAAAAAGAAAGGTTTGGTGTATGGGGAAAGAGAAAAGCAGCGCATCTGCTGAGAACATAACTCCAAGCAATGCTCCATAAAGTAGAGGAATTACTGATAATTTAACAAGCTGCTCATTTTATTACACAGAAGTAGGGAAAGGAAACTAAGCTACAGGCTTTATTATCTAAAAAGCACTAAATCACACCAGTGCTATTCAAGCTACTGTAGAGATCTGTCTGCATTTACATAATAAATCCTGTCTCAAGAGTTTACCCCATTACTCAGCTGTAAATTATCTGCTGTGCCTCAATTGAGTCACTACTTGGTACTTCGGCCATTAAAAAAAAAAGCATCCATTTATTATCTGATGTGATCACATCAATGCTCAGAGATGATGATATCACAGCTTTACACAGGTGAAGCTGATGGGACTACACACAAGGCTCACTGAACAACTTACGTCAAGCAATAGCATGGAAAGGGGCTGAGGGTCCTAACTAGTGAAGGAACTACGTAAGGTATTCTTACGTATTCCCCAGACATTCTATAGTCGTGCTTAGATTGGGGTGGCAAGCAGAGGCCAGTTTGGGAAAAGAGTATGGGGACTGGATTTGTACTTATGCAGATCAGGTGACCCTAGCATCCTGTGTAAGTGGTGCTGAACGGGTGTGGCCACTATGACAACCTACAGAATCCTTGGGAGGCACTAACTGTTACATGACCCTGTGCCTGCTTAACTGTGTATGTTGAATATATTTTGCCACTTAATCCCTTTGGACTTTACCTGCTGTGGGCCTGATCCAAAGCCCACTGAAGTCAACTGGAATTCTTCCATTGATTTCAGTGGGATCTGAATCAGGCCCAGCAAGCTAATAACTGTGGCTTCATGTGCATTAATTGGATTCAGGGCCAGCTCCAGGCACCAGCTTGCCAAGCAGGTGCTTGGGGCGGCCACTCTGGAAAGGGGCGGCACGTCCAACTATTCGGCGGCAATTTGGCGGACGGTCCCTCACTCCCGCTCGGAGCGAAGGACCTCCCGCCGAATTGCCGCCGCAGATTGTGATCGCGGCTTTTATTATTATTTTTTTTGCGCCGCTTGGGGCGGCAAAAACCCTGGAGCCGACCCTGATTGGATTTCATCCTAACCTAACACATTTTACAAGCCATATATTAATAGAGCATTTCCCTTTTTACTTTCCAACAAAGACTTGCTTTCCAGTTTCTATGTTTCACAGGCAACTAAAGCATGCAAGGAACTGAACTCCCTGCATGTTACACTCTGGTGATGCCATCAGCTCTTAAAGGGGAAACCAGACTTTTGCACTCAAAACTGGGACAAGTAAAACACTTTGAGGCTATTTCTAAAATGAATTTATTTGTAAATTTCAGGGTACACTTGTAATTTAACTATGAATTAAAAATCTCAAAGCTTTGTGCTTATTCTTTAAATACCACATTTCACCTTTGAAAGGTAAGCCATCAACTCAATATCTAAGTCAATTAAAAAAAGGACTTTTTGATGGGACTGGTTTTTGATGATTCATAATATTTTCCTATTTTACAAAATATCGCTATTTCCCCTTATTGCTGTGTGTAAGATCACACAAGCAACAGGGAAAATAACTATACAGGGGTAAACAGTGACTACTATGTAAAAGGCAGGGATTTTTAAAATAGCTTATGGGAGTTAGTACCCATTTCCCACTGAATTTAAACAGGATTTAGTGTCTACCACCTTCCATAGGCTCCTTTGATCATTCTAGCCAAGAAGGTGTTGTCTTATGCAGAAAGTAAAACTGAAAAAGAAATTAGTTTTTTTCTAGTGACTTTCAGGTACTATAATATTAGGTGTTACCCAAAATAACAGCAGGTAAAAAAACAAACAAACAAACAAACAAACAAAGAGTAGTACAATTTGTAAGTTCACCATTTTGTGCTCTCATTCTGTGGTTTGGGACTGACCTCAGGAATCTGAACATTTGTTGGAAAGTGTATAACTATTGTCTGGAATAATGTGGACAGACGAATATAATAACCAACATTCCTATGATGAATATAAAGCACGAGGCAGTGTTCTAAAGAGCAAAAAATATATATTTTTTTTATTTTGAAGTTTTTAACTTACCAAAATCCTGTGTTTTTTTATGGTCTTCTGACTGATCTCAGCTGCCATCAAAGCCTCCTATATGATAGAAAAGTGACATACAAGCCAGTTATACAAAACTTCTACAAAGAAAGCTCTAAAACTGCATAAATCAAACCCTTTTTATTGTGCCTTGTGTTTGAAGCACTAGAATTTTTAATGCCATGGTTGGATGAACAGCTTAGAATTCATACTCAAACAAAAGCAGTCAACCAAAAAGAAAACTACTTTTGTTTCCATATGGGTTCACTCCACATTAGTATATTAGGATCAAATTTCAAGACTATGACACACTATATAATGCAATACCATTGGTTAATGTTCAAACAAAAATCTTCTGCTAGAAAACCTATATGAAAAATCTGTTTGAGAAAAGATATAATTTTTTTTCTTATACTCAACCAAAATACCTTCTACAGTCAGAATGTTTTTTTCATTAAGTTTAATTTGTAGTTCTTCCTTTAACTACTTCAAATGTGCAGAAACAGACATGGCTTTTTAAAAGCAAAATGAAAAAAGTGAAAGCTTAATTTAGATTATAACACAAGCCAGTCACTGATTATTAGCCTAGGAGGGTTTTCACCAAGACATACACAGCTATCACTTGAAAGGGGGTTGAGTCTTGTGGGACCCACTGCAGTGTTTTGCATAACTACAGAACTGCATTCACCATTTTGAATGTATTCCTCAGGAGAAACAAATCCTCATGAAGGTTTTCAAGATAATCTGCATCAGGGATATCAAAATTTAGTTAACCACAGAAATACGTGCCAAATGGGGATGAGACCTATGTTCTTTTTTCCCCAGACATCTGTTTTGAATTTGACTTTAAAACACATGCATTCAGCTCATTAGTACATTTAAATTAACCTTTGCAAATTTCTTTAAACAGCCTACAAAGTCCTCTGATTCACTATGGGAAATCAGAAACCAGAAAACTTGGGTATTGCATTAATATTGCCTGTAAGGTTCCACTTAAAGACACATTGCAAATTCTGGAACCAATACTAGGTGCCTAAAATAAATATTTGGCACCTAAATAAGTGACCAGATTTTTTCAAAGAAGCAGAGCACCTTAGTTCCTAGTGTAGTCACTTACCACTGCTGGTGTTCAGCAATTTTCAGAGTCTGGCTACTTTAGGCACCAAAAATTGTATATTTGGTCCTAAATTATTTAATACTTTAAAAACCGTGCCACATATAAAAGAAACTACATCTTAGTTTCTGGAGCTGTGTGTGTTACCCTAATACATCAACCCTCTTTCAATATCTAATGCCTCAGAATGGTGACTTCTGATGCAACTAAAGTGAACCTCTTTTTTTAATCAGTTTGGATGGACCCACAACACACAAAGAATATCTGATTTCCAGTTCATTTCTTCAAAGCCAAATAGCATCACTAATTTTAGTGACATCTAAAACATTTCAACACAGACACACCCTTTCCATCAACTACACATTTAGGCTCCAATCTTGCAAAGATTTACACAATGGGACAGCATGTGTGAGTAAAGCTACACACATGCTTATGTGACTGCAGGATCAGGAACTAAAGTTAAAATAAGGCCTTCCCAGTCACATGGGACGGTAACATTACTATGGAGAACAAGATTTTCAAACATAAGAAATTGAAGATAATGTGATAAAAATTACTTCATATTTCTTCTTTTCAAGAAGCCAGTCAATGTGGTCATCTTGGTCCCGCTCTTTAGCCACAACAATATCTCTTGGACTAATAATGTAAAACAGCGATTCACCCTCAGAATGCTCTGCAAACACAAGACATTTTATTATTTTATTTTCCTAAAAAAAAGCCTTGCATTTTAGTTCATCTTTCGGAGAAAAAAATAAATAGAGATGCAACCAAGATAGCAAAAATATGACAACTTTGGGTGCTCTATGCTCCAATAAATTAAAACTGATTTAAACAGCAAAATAGCTTTCAAAACTCACCACAGCTTATTGAAAATTCTGATTCATCCTTTATGTATAAATGTTATGATGGTTTAGAACACAGAGTTATACTGTCAGAGGGCTATTATATGATTTAGTCTGCAATAAACCCACCTTCCCCATCAAAGTCAAGGCCATCAAAAGCATAAGTGATAGATGCCATAACCCCAGGGGACTCGGTACATCATTACAGCAATGCATTTGCAATGCTGTAATTTAAGGTTATATTTTATATTCACCAATACTTTAAACTCTTAGTTTGATTAAGCTTGATGTAAAAATTCACTCAAAAAGGTAAAATCTTGCATAGAAGATGTCTGCTCAAAAGTGCATTTCTTTCCCCAAAGCCTCGAAAAAAAATCTTCTCAATATTTTGTAGACACAGGGATGAAATTTGCCCTAACGCTATACATACACACACACACACACGCACGTATACAAATGCAAAACAATTTTTTGTACACAATATATTCTAAACCATCAAAAAGTTCATACATGGTAGATGAATCAGAATATTCATTGAACAGTGGAGCACCATAGTGGAGACCAGCTTTGTGTTTGGGCACAGGTATAAAGCAGCCCCAATTCTGTGATGGGAGCACAATGGTTTGGAGACTGGCAGAGGGTATACTGCATTTGCAATTACTTAAGGGTATGGGTGCGCATTCAGGTTTGGCAGGCCTAGTTTGATTTGAAGTTGACTGTATGAGATACTTGCTGCTGGGTAAGATGTTTAAATCAGACTCTGCTTTGAGACTCCAGAAGGGACCATTATGATCAGTGCTTAATTTGTAATGAAAGAGAGGCTGGGACTCAAACAATTTTTTTACATTTATAACTGATGCAGCAAGCCTAGAGATGCTGGGGCTCAGCCCTGGCACAAAGCAAGCACGGATTATGATCCTCCTGCATAACATAGGCTATATAATTTTACCCAATTGTTTCTGCATCAAGCCCATAACTTTTGTTTGAACTAGAGCATGCCTGTTTAGAAAGACAACCAATCTTGATTTGAAGACTTCAGGCAATGGAGAATCCACCACATCCTTAGGTCAGTTGTTCCAATGATTAAACTGCCTTCATTGTTAAAAATTTGTGTCTTACTTCTAGTCTGAATTTGTCTAGCTCCAGCTTCCAACCATTGGATCTTGTTATTCCTCTGTCTGCTGGATTAGAGAGTCTTCTACTATCAAATCTCCTCTCTGTATAGGGGACCGTTAATAGTCCTTGTAGCTCTTTTTCTGAACCCCTGCCAATTTATAAATATCCTTTTTAAAGTGCGGACACTAGAACTGAGCACAGTATTCCAGGAATGGGCTTATTTTGCCATATACCAAGTAATGCTACCTCCCTACTCCTACTCCATATTCTCCAAGGATCACTTTTAGTCCTCTTAGCCACAACATCGCACTGAGAGCTCACGTTCAGCTGGTTACCCATCATGACCCCCACATCCTGATCAGAGGCGCTGCTTTCTAGGAGATAGGCCTCATCTCCAGGATAAAGGATATGTTCTTTTTTCCTAGATGCCTGTTGTGAATTTGGTCTTAAAACACACATTTAAATGAGCACAAGTGATCCAGATCATTCTGTATAATCTACTTGTCTTTATTATTTACCATGCCACCAATCTGCATGTCATCTTCAAACATTACCAGTAAAGATCATATATTTTCTTCTGGATCACTGATAAAAAAATATTGATTAGCACTGGGCCAAGAACACATGACAACAGAATCTCATGATAAACAACCCAACTGGATGAGGATTCCACATCAATAATTACTTTTTTGAGATCTGTCAGTTTTTAATTCCCTTAACGTACACAGCATTTTGTACAGTGCTAATTCTTTTAATCAGAAGAGGACAGAATAGCACCCTAACCACTGGGCTAAGACTTGGGAGACCCAAGTTCAATTCCCTACTCCACCACAGATCTCATATGACCTTGAGCAGTCACTTAGGATGAGATTTTTAAAGTTATTTAGGTGCCTATAGATACAGATAGGCTCTCCGTAGAATTTTCAGAAATGTCTAGCCATCTAACTCCCATTGAAATTAGGTTCATTTAGATGCCTGAATACCTTTAAATAGCTGGCCCTTAGTGTCTCTGTGCCTCAGTTCCCCATATGTAATATGGGGATAACAGCACTTCCCTACCTCACAAAGGTGACATATAGATAACACGATGGATAAAAATCTATGTTTTCAAAAATGGAATTTAAATAATATTTTTATTTAAATTAAATGCAATTTTTAAATAAACTTATTTAAAATTATATTTAAAATGATTACTATCCTGTTCTGTAACTATTGTTCTTTGAGATGCATTGCACGTGTCCACTGCTCTTCAGGTGTGCGTGTGCCCAGTGCACCAGAACCAGAGTTGTTTTTAACTTAGTCCAGGCAGCGCATGCACCTTCACATATTCACTTTGCTAACTGATGGTATAAAGAACAGAGCTGCCCCTGACACCTCTCAGTTCCTTTTGACTAGATAGACTCCTACATAGCAGGGAAGGAGGATGGGCTGAGGAATGGACATGTGCAAAATATCTCAAAGAACAACAGTTACACAACAGGTTAGCAACCATTTTTTCTTCTTTGAGTGATTGCACGTGTCCATTACACCTCAGGTGACTCACAAGCAGTTCACACTAGAGGAAGGTTTGGGAGTCTAGCTGAACAACTGAAGAACCACTCAACCAAATTTGACACAGTTTCCGGATTGCTGGGCTGTAGCATAGTGCTTTGTAAAATTATGCACTGATAACCAAGTTGCAGCTTTACAAATGTTTCTTAGAGGTACCCGAGCCAGAAAAGCTGCTGAAGCTGTTAGGGATCCTGTGGAGTGAGCTACAAACCTGCGTGGTGGAGGTACTATGGCCATGTCATAGCATAGACTTATGCAGAATGAAATCCACCATTATATCCTCTTCACAGAAACTGGGAGGCCTTCTATCCCCTCTATAACTGAAATAAACAGCTGGTTAGACCTTCTAAAAGATCTAGTTTTGTTCAAGTAAAACATTAATGCCCTTCTGATATCCAAGGTCTGAAGCCTCTCTTCATTCTTATGAGAACATGGCTTAAGAAAAAAGGATGGTAAGTATATGGCTTGATTAAAGTGGAACTTCCAGACTACTTAGTGAGGGACTTTGAATGAGGACATAAATATACTTTGTCCCTACAAAAAAAACATGTATGGAGGGTCAGCAACCAGGGCATGTAACTCTGTCACCCTCCTCATGGAGGTAATGGCCACAAAGAATGCTACCTTCATAGACAGATGTAACAAAGAAGTGCTGTCCATTGGCTCAAAAGGCAGACCTATTAGCATTGACAGTACCAAACTGAAGTCCCAGAGAGTTGTGGGATCTGTTATTAGAGATGTAAAGCCTGACCAAATCCCTTAAGGGTCTAATGGTTATAAGGTTAGAGAACACTGATCTGCCCTCTGTCGGTGGGAGGAATGTGGAGATAGGAGTCTGATTGTCTTCATAATGGCTCAGGACCTGCTAGGTGACTTTGCAGCAGGAGGAACAGTGGAAGATTTTTAAATGGGAGATATACCACAGGGATTCCAAAAAAAGTCAGTTGGGTGGCATAGGACCCCAGCCATAACTGTTCCATGGGTCTTGGTCTCTGGAACATCTTCCAGTCAGATAGGTACTAAGCTCTTCCTGATGGTGGCGGTGACTGATGAGGCTTCCTGTCATGGAAAGGTGGTGCATACGAGGTAACCTTGGACTCCAAGTCGTACCCAGAGTACTCTGACAGCCACAGCGGTCCTGTGCCACTCTGGGCCAGAGACTGAAAATGTCTGCCAGATGATGCCAGTACTGAGAATAATATACTAGGCTTACAACTGGTCTGGACAGGACAAGAAAGAGTTGGACCAATGACTGTGGGAAAAGACTTCAGTAAACAAGTCCACGTGCTCAAACTACCAATCACTGACGGAAATGAGGGGGTCCTTTATTACGCTGATCAATTGTACCAGGCGTAAAGGCAAATGCACTGCCCTGATGGATCTGTTACAGGAAAAATATCTTTTCTGGCTCTGGTGTACTGGGCACACACACACGTGAAATAGAATGGACATGTGCAATCACTCGAAGAAGAATCTACATTAAGTCCTAAACTTCTTATAATCTACTAAAATAATTTACATTGTTTAAATTAAATAAAAAAAAATATTAAGCTGTACATGCTTGCCACCAAGTTTTTAAAAAAGCCCACACCACTGAACTTGTAGAAATCACTGGATAAACACCTGGAAGAAGAAGTGCTAAATAAGCTTTTGACAAGAGTAGCACCTTCTACAGGTGCACAGACAACATTTTCCTTATTCAACTAATTCAGTTTAATGACTAGATCATTCAAAGCTAAGGAGCCAATTGGGAGTTGAAAAAGCAGAAAAGCTTGTTTTCCTCTTCCAATCTCTATGGGAAAAATATAAGTGCAAGAGGGTAAGATCTACTATTTCTAAAATCCGGAAGAATATGGTGACCAGAAACTATCAGTTCAATTCATTTACTACAGACAATACTTCCTGTGTTTAAGTAAGTCAGTTAGCTTTAAATGCAAAACATGTTTAATACGCTTTTTGATAAGCTTTGTTTTTCTTATGTATCCAGCACTTAAGATAGTTTTATTTAATAAAAAGCTAAAAAGCTGCTTTAGTGTATATTAATTGAATTTGAATTTCCTTCCACACAGAGCTTGACACATCATTCACCATTTTCTAACATAATAAAAAAATTATAATCTGAATAAAGGTAAATTAAGCTATATAAATCTGCATAGATATAGTGTATTCTCCTGGTTAGCAGGAGGAAATACCAAATTTAGGGTAAAGACTATATTTAGTTGCAAATCAACATGTTTTAATAGTTACCAATTAATCGGAATCAACCTTTCTTTAGGAAAATAACTTAAAGGTACCAATGTAAAACACAATTAAGATCAATGATTTAAATCAAAGTTTCCTGCTTGCTGATCTAAATCGTGATTAAAATAGGTGATTTAAATTGCTTTGATTTAAACCAATCCACCGTGAAGGTTCAATACATTAAAGATCGCGAGGAACACAGATTCTATGGTAATGGGGGCCACAGAAGTACCTTGGATAGCCAGAGAATGCCTTGTGGTACTAAGTCAAATGCCTTACCAAAATTTAAGTTAACGGTAACTGCACTAACAGTTTATCAGCCAAACGTGTAATCTCATTAATAAACTATATCAAGTTGTATGACAAGTCGTATTTTACTATTAAGCCTGTTAACCAGCATTAATTATGCTACCCTCCCTTTAATTCTTCATTGATGGCATCCCATATTCAGCATAGAATAGAAGCCCCAGTCATGGACCAGGAGTCCATTGTACTAGGTTCTGTACAAACACAGAAGACAATTATTTGACAAAATTAGTTAATAGAGGTTAATCCAGATGTTGCAGACAAACCTCACTGGCAGCATTGGTACAGATGGCATTATTTTGTGGTTAAATGTATAACTTAATATATGTAATCTACACAATTCAATATTCTCATCATATAATACCTACAGGATATCTAAGCAAATGCAACACAGCCCAGGGAATGTTATGTTGGAACTTTAATTTTTTAATATCTTGACATTTTGTAATTTTAACTTAGAACCTTAGCATTGCATTAAGTCATGTTTGTGCAGTACACAGAACAATTGCCATAGACAGATATTGACAGAGGCACTAGAGGATAGGATAGCAATTTAATGGTCTGACTTCTACAAGACTAATTAGGAAAGGCTATTGTTACCAAAAATAAAAAAACAAAACAAAAAAAATAACAAGAGTAATTGAAACTTCTCACCTAAATGATAATCTCTACATTCGTTTTCTTGGAATCCTCTAACAGTCAGAGCATCAGAGGAGATCTCCTCGCAAGACTCAGGTAGGGGTTGAATAATATCCAGTCTAGGTCTTGCACAACATTCCATTTCCTGGGAAAAATTCAACCACAAAAATGTGTGTTATGCAATTTGTCTTCTTTATATCAACTGATGGTCACCTGAGAACAAGATTTAAATACAAACTTCTCCCACTGAGTTTTCCAGAAGGATACCCATTGTTCACAACAGACATGCCCAAATTGTCAGTATCAGACTTAACTTCCCAGTTCTCTGTAGCTATGATGTGGTTATCACCACAAGAAAAACAGCTGAAATCTTCCTTCACTGTGTTTAGTGGATTTATACAATTATGTCACCATTTGAGAGCGGAGTAAATTTTCTACACTGTGAATGGAGAAGAGGGGAGTGGAAAAAACTTTCCACAAATATGCATTCAAATTTGAAAGCAAATTTCAATTTAGCCATGTCTCACTATCCTTTCATGTTCACTTTTTGCAAACAAGCTTTGTGAAAAGTGATTTTAGCTCAAATATTCACCAGATATGAACATCAAATTGTGTGTTCAATTGTAAATTTTGCAGTTCATAATTTGTGAGCTGTTGATTAGTTTTGGAACATAAATCACATGGTAATGTTCCTATTCTTTCTTTGGTTTTCCCTTAAGTTATGTAACCAACACAGAGCAAAATACACATCACAAATGACTACACAATTCGAATTTTGCATTCTGTTAGCTACATAATTGCACATTAGTGATTCCACAGTTACGGACACACCGAGATTTGCACTTGCATCAAAGATTAAAAATTATTTGTATGTATGAATAATACACTGTACCTTAACCAAACACACAGCAATTGTAGTATGGAATTAATTTTTTAAGAATTCAAAATTAAATCAGTTATCTCAGGCTGATTAAACAGATTTTTTAATGGGCTCTACCACTTTTTTGGGGGGGTGCATCCAACCTTATGTTTGGTTCTGTCTAGCAAATAAAATTCCTGATTTTTGAGATTTGAAAAGTAGCTTACTTCTAGATGATAGCAAAAGTTACTAAAGTATAAATTAGTGATTTAACAGCACTACTCATATTTCTAACAGCATCACAATGATTGTCACCTAGTATATTTATCAACCAATGGATTACGAGAATCTGAGTTTTCAGTTAAAAAAAATAAATTAGCGGGCTAGATCTTCGGCTGTGTCCAATCCCTGCAGAGCACAGCTCCACAAAGGAGCAGGTTGCAGCAACCTGATTCTGGACTTAACTGTATACTAGTGCCAGCCCAGGGTTTTTTTGAATTAGGGTGGATTTCAGTCTAAATTTATCCTTTAAGCGTCCAGTCAAAGTAGGAGCATATTAATCTGAAAGTAATCTAGACTTCTTGATACACTGATGAGCTCGAGTAATGGGAACATAGGGAGTCTGTTGTGGACATTTTTAGGTGAAGTGGCATAAAGTTGGGATTGGACTTTCACCTGTGGTTGGTTACTCTCTGATTTTGGGGTCAGGGGAAACTGCTGGCTTTACAACCTTGCATTTGTAATTATGCCAAGGCCCCAGCACTGCCACATTAAAAAAAAAAAAAAAAAAAAAACCAAAAAAACTGGTTATGAATCAAACAATAAATAATGGAGTACTTAGTGAAGATGCTACCTACGCTCTCCCATCAACGTAGGTACTCCACATCCACGAAAGGTGGCAGTAGTGTTGATGGGAGAAGCCCTCCTGCTGAGGCAGCACTGTCTACACCGGCGGTTCGATCAGCATAACTGCGTTGCTCAGGGTGTGGATCTTCTACCCCCCCTGAGCAACATGTTTATACCAACGTAAGTTTGTAGTGTAGACCAGGGCTAAGAAGTGGTCAGCTTAAGTCACTGGTTCAAATCTAGTCCCTGTTTGTAATGACTGAAAGTTATTTGCCAGTCATGAAATGAGTTGGTGGGCTCATTAGTTCACAATAAACAGAATTCTGCAACACAGAGATCATCACGGATGGTAACTGTCACCTTGCTGGCAATCACAGCAGAGAGATCTAACTATTAGGTACCTGAGACTAAACTACTCTATCCCCCCTTAAAGACATGGCCCTCTCCAGGTCACAGCAGAGGTATATAGGCAGGACAGGAAGAGGAACCCTTCACAGCATCTGCTCACCCTCTGCATGTTTGCTTTGGACAATTAGAGGGGTTCAGTTTGATCAGCTTGGCATCTTTCAGAGGCTCTGCATTCGTGTTTCAAAAAACACAACACAAAACAAATGCAAATACATTAAAAATCTCTCTCTGCTATGATCTACTATTGCTGGACCGGAAATTCTCTTTCCCTCCTTGTTCCCTGAAGCAGTCAGAATGTCTTTCACCTTTCCCATTTACTTCTTGCTTTATCCCAGCTCTTTTCCAATACTACGTTTTCATTAACAACGACTTCCAATTTCCTTGTTTACTAGCATTTCACCCTCCCATTTCCCTTTTCATTTGTTACCTTGCTTTCTTTCAAAAGAATCTCTGTCACACCAAAGAAGTGAGGTTTTTACTCACGAAAGCTTATGCCCAAATAAATCTGTTAGTCTTTAAGGTGCCACCAGACTCCTTGTTGTTTTTGTAGATACAGACTAACACGGCTACCCCCTGATACTTGTCACACCAGAGGAATTACTGTACTAGCTCTCTCGGGAGAAGCTGCTGTGGCTTTTTTTTTTTTTTTTTTGGCCTTAAAATAAATAAATAAATAAATAATCTGACATCCTGCAATAGGGCTAGAAGCTAACCCTATTGATTTCAATAGATTTGAGCATTAGTTTGAGCCTACAGCATTTCATTGCCTAGCAACAAGTTGCTTAAGGTTACTATAGCGATGACTGTCTAACGCAGGCACATTATCAAAGAGATGATCAAGAACATCTGCCACTCTTATATTGGGGCTTCAGGGGCTTTCCTTTCCCCACTTTTTACTGTGTATTCTGAAACAAATATATGAGGCAGGCATGGTTGTTGCCCTCCTGGTAGTGATGTTAATTCCAAGTGCTATATATTTACAAAAATATACAGTGCACAAAACAGATGTCTCAGAGGCGAAGGAAACAATCAACTGCTCTCCCAGTTATTTCCACTGCCCCGACCACACTGACTTCTATTGTTAGAGCTGATCAACTTCACTCTCTCATTCCTGAAAATGCACAGTGTCAGCAAGTTGCCCCTCCTTTCAACTGGATGTATCCTTCATTCCTTCTCATACACAAACACCAGAAAAGATTGAGAGAGAGGCTTTCTTTGTTCCCCCCAAGGAACAAAGGAGACCAGACAGCAGGGCCTCTAAAAGGTAAATACACTAGTCTTCAACATAACCTCTGTAAATCTTATTTTATAGGTCAAGTAAATCGTATCCATTGTTCACTACAGACTAAGCTAATGAAGAATCATTTCACAGATAATCATTGTGTCTAATTTAAACCTGAGGTTTTGCACTGCTGTGCAACTCTAACACCAAAGTAATTACCGTTTTCTCAGAAACCTCCTTTACGTATGAAAGTACAACAAGCTGGTCGCAGAGAGGTGCAAGTCCACTGATGTAGAATTCAGTATCGAACTGGAAAACTGCAACACAGGAAAGACACAGATTTATAGAAGAGCATGATCCACTCTCCGAGCAAAACATGGATCTGATTTTCAGAGGTAGCCAGCTGTGCATGCTCAGCATCTCAAATAAATTAGGCCCAAGGTATACAACAAGCCTACAGTACCCCTTGTTAGACTCACTGGGTGACAGAAGATTGCAACTTGCAAATGAAACTAAATTAAGGGTTAGGAAAAGAAACATCTTGGGCTCCATCATATGCTATCAATAAAACATTTGAAATAAGAGGGGTCATGTGGATTTTCAGTAGCTGACCGCATAACACAATAGGACGCAGAGCTAGAGGCAGAGTTAGTGCAGTTTACACAAAGTAGTAAGAACATTTTCCTATGGTCATTAAATTGTGGAAACTCACTTAGTGGTGCCCCCTAAAGCTATCAGTGTGATATATGAGAATCCTAAGATTATTATTTTATCATCAGCTTAAGCTTCAATGTGATTTTTATAAGCAGAATCAAGATTTTAAAAAAATGTAGCTAATATTTATTTGTTTGGCCTGATTTGTAAAACTGAACACGAATTTCCAAGTTCACTTCTGAACCCAGGGGATTTGAATGCTGACTGTAATTGTGCTAGGGGATGGGGTTTCAAAAGACAGTTGAATGTTTATTTTTTTTTAAAAGTTTTGTTTCAGTATACAGTGAACCACAACAACATTTACCTCACCTGAAATGAGGTTTACATTTGTAACATTTAATATTAGGGAGCATATTGCTGCTTTTTCTCTCTTTGATCCTTGACCACCACATGGGTGCCATAAATATATACAGAGAAGAAGATCTGCAAGTGATTGCATTTGGACTAGAAAGATGAATTTTGTATAACCCTAGATGTAGATCCAAGGCACAGTGATTTTCATTTCCATTTTTGAAGAATCTGAGCATAGATAATGAATGTGTTACCATTAGTTACCACTAATTTAATTAGAACAAGAAGGAAATGCACTGTAATCTTGAGTGATAAAATAAAAGAAAGGATCATAAAAGAAATGGGGAGGAAAGAGGGGAAATTATCATCCATTAAGTAAGAAAAACCGCTATGAAATAAGAGTTAAATGTAACATTTGTCTCTAAAGGAATAAGCAAATATATATACATATATATATATATATAAATTAACACGGACCCTGTGACATCATTGTGGGATGAATGCATCACATAAGGTTAAACATTCAAACAACAATATCCCTGGGTAGAATATGCTGACATTTTAAATCCTCTATGCAATTATTTTGTTCTGTCCTGCAAGATTGACAACGCTGCTCGGAATATATCACATGTTTTGAGTGCTGATTTTAGAACAGCTGATGTCAGAAACATTATCTACATAATAATCTTGCTCCTGACATTCAATTTAGCATTTAAGGACTGAAAGGAATACTCAAAGCAGAGAGTGAGAACTTGAATAAGACAAAATAAAATGGACAAAACGAAATACATTGGTTACGAGGAGGACAGAGGAATATTTATTGACAACTTATCAAATGGTGGCTAAAGAAGACGTCTACTGCTCTGAGAGACATTTAAAAAAGACTGAGGATTCAATTTGCGGTAAGAACGTGGCACTTAGTGACAGCTTTAGAAAGAAAATGGGTAAAACAATCTAAATTCCATTGACTTTCAAACAGGACTACAGTCCTTGAGTCAATTAGGCACTTTTGAAAATTTTACCCTATTTGTCCACCCAGTGGTGAAGATGGGATAAACCAAAACAGCTGTTGGGCAAGAATGTTGCAGTAAGTTTTGTTCTCAAGAGTTTCATTTTTCTGGTTTCAAGTTCAGCTTCTCTATAGCTCATCCTCCTCAAGAGACCTTGTTGAAATACAATGCTATAGTTCTCTTGCTACGGCCTTGAACAAAGAACATCTAGTACAAATGCTTGTTTATCTGATAAAAGGCTTTGATACAGCTAATCAAAAGGCTTTTATTGAACAGATTACAAACATTATAGCCATACAGAACACAAGATAAGTAGTGAGCCAAATTAACCTAATGGTACAGGTAGTTTGTTACGAGAGAGAGAGAGAGAGAACCACCCAATGAATAGCTATTCAAGAATTGTTATTAATTTGAACAGGATCGTGAAACTCTTAAACCAAAACTAGCATCCATATGCATTATGAGACCACATCCAAGTAAAACACATTTACGATTAAGGCATACAGGAACCAAGATGCAAGATACACGGATTCAGATCAGTCCTGCTCTATGTTAGTCTGTCAAAAAAAAAAAAAAATCTCAAAAGTAACCTTACCCCTAAGCTAATTGTGCCTAAAATCTTTAAATATTAGCATTAAGTAAAATAAATATTTATGTGATTTTGTAACAGTGTTTGTGATTGGAAAGACCCATTTCTAAGAACCTGCCCAGACATTAAGTATTCCATGATTTACAGTAAGCTCTCTTTGTATTATTTTTGTAAAGTGATAATATTTCAAGGATGGAAGCATTTCCAGCCAGTAGGGAACCTGAATAGAAGAAACTACCAGACATTTCTAGGTTAAAAGATGTCAATTGTGATTCAAAATTAGGAAGGAAATGAAACTAGTTTTTAATAGTACACGAGAGGCCATGCATCAGAAAGCAAGGGCTCAACGGGAACTCTGCCTTTTCGTGGAAGTACAGTGAAATAGTCCACATGAGAATCCTATATTTGTATTCAAAGGCAGCAGTGTGCCTCTACAGTTCACTGTAATTCTTCTCCTGAAATTACATCGTGTCCTATGTGAGCAATAAAGTGACTATCTACTGACTGAGAATGCATTCAAATGACATTCTAATAAAACATTATTTTACTTGAGTTTTTAAAAGGAGGAGCACTTTATAGGATATAACTGATACCAAATGTCAGCTCTTGTGTGTACCCCGGACTTCGCATCACTATAAGATTTTGCACAGGATACACAAGATGGGTTTTCCACCTGGAGCTCACAACCTCAAGGAGGGTTACAAACTGGTTCCATGGCTCACAACCACCACATGGGTAGGATGGGGAGAGAAGGTGGTCCCAAAAGGTGGTTTCTGTTGTAACATGGGAAGGTTCAGAACTAGTGGGGCGTCTGACGAAGTGGGTATTCACCCACAAAAGCTTATGGTCCAATACGTCTGTTAGTCTATAAGGTGCCACAGGACTCTCTATCGCTTTTTATAGATAAAAAAAAATCACTAGTCAACCACTCCTAACCTGGCCTGAAAGACACAAACCAAAGGACTAAGGATTTTCACTACTTTAATGTAGAATATGATTTCATTAGCTAGGGCTAGGGCTGGTTAGTACCCGTCAACACTGAATCAGCTGGGTGTGATCAGAAAGCAAAAAATATTATGCTAGATAAAGCTAGAGTTCTGTTAAACCCTTGATGATTAACAGCTGTCACTTTACTGGATATTGATGTAGAGTGGAATCAAATGCAAAACTTGCTCTTAAAACAAAACACTCATCATTACTTATTACAGACTCTCAAATTAGAAATGGAACAGAACAATTAGGTCATCTAGTCCATCCCCTTGGCAGTGCAAGATGGTCCCTACATTAAAAGATGTAGTGCATAGTGTAATGTCAGCAGCATTGAGATTTGCTGTATAACTGTACTACCCAGAATACATAGCATTCATGAAACATTTACATCACTTTCGTGGAACTAAGCAAATCCTTATCTACGTCTTCCCCAATACTGCCGAGTATTTAACTTTGTGAAATGTAGCAACATATTGTAGTGCCGCTGAAAACATCCCATCACTTTTTATTATCTCACAGCAATGAAGTCATCAATGGGAACATTTCCCACCATTTACAGCATATATTTCTCCAGACAGAGGCCTACAGTTAGGGCCCTACCAAATTCATGGCCATGAAAAACGCCTCTCGGACTGTGAAATCTGGTCTTTTGTGTTCTTTTACCCCATACTATACAGATTTCACAGGTGAAAACCAGAGTTTCTCCTATTGGGGGCCCTGACCTGAAAGGGAGTTGCGGGGGGGGGGGGTGTCATAAGGTTATTTTAGGGAGGTTGTGGTATTGCCATCCTTACTTATGCGCTGTCTTCAGAGCTGGGTGGCTGGAGAGCAGCAGTTGTTAGCCAGGCGCCCAGCTCTGAAGGCAGCAACCTGCCAGCAGTAGTGCAGAAGGGTGGCAATATCATACCACACCACCCTTACTTTTGCGCTTCAGAGCTGGGTGGCTGGAGACTGGCAGCTGCTGACTGAGGGCCCAGCTCTGCAGGCAACAGTGTAGAAGTAAGGGTGGCAATACCATACCATGCCATCGTTACTTCTGCACTGCTGCTGGTGGCATTTTTGCCTTCAGAGCTGGGCTCCCGGCCAGCAACTGCTGCTCTACAGCTCCCCAGCTCTGAAGTACGGGTAGCAGTACTGCCCCTCACCTACAATAACCTTGCGACCCCCGCCCCCCCCAACACCTACAATTACAAGAATGTGAAATTTCAGATTTAAATAGCTAAAATAATGCAATTTATGGCTTTTTAAAAATCCCATCACCATGAATTTGGTAGGGCTCTTCCTATAGTTCTCAAGGAAATCACATTGAATCCTTGTCATCTTTTGCCGACAGATTAACAGAATTTTAACAGCTAAAAATATTGATGGTCTCAAAGGTGAGCTTTCCTTCACTAAAGTCCATTGAATGGAAAAATATGGGCAACTTCAGCAACCAACAGGGGAGGAATATGGCAGCCTTCAGATCACAGTATTAGCCTCACTTATTTCATCAGGGATTTTGCTAATTATTAATATAGCCTTTTTTGTCATCATGTGAGGCTAATAGCAATATTAGTCAATGTGGGTTTATTATGGGTAGTATGGTGTTTTGTTTGTTTCTTTATTTATTTTTATGGCTTAAGATGTTCAGGGGACTCTGATGAAATGTTTACATAAATAAATATACAAAGAAGTTGGCATTTAACCACTGGTGACAATTTTCTGCTCAGTGTGGTCGCTAATAAGATTTTTTTTTTAAAGTTCTTACAACACTAGAGTAGAGTATCTCTCTTTATGAGCCAAACTGAAATATTCAGCATCTTCGTCCAAAACCCAAATTGGTTGTCACGATGTCCACTTCAATTAAAATCCAAAATCTGACTATCCAGTGGCTAAAATTCACCAGTAGCAATTTCACTAGGAAACGTGTATGGATTGATCCGTAGTTCTGTGACCATTCCTCAGGACACAAAGGTGTGATGGGGAGTACATCCGCTATACATGCAATTTTACACCAGTTAGAAGTCTACCTTACTTGGAAAGAACAAGTGTCCGGAGGTGTTATAGATTGGTTAGAACTTGGACTTGGAATAAGTCACCTGGGGTGAAATTCTGGCCACCATGAAGTCTTTAGGAGCTTTGCCACTGACTTTAAGGGGGACACGATTTCATCTTACATTTTACACTCAAATACCACTGAATGACACTGAACAAGTTGCTTATCCCTTTGAGCCTCAGTTTACTCCTCTGTATAACAAGAACAATCCTTACCTACCTCATGTGGGTTCCGAGAGGATTACTTAATGTTTATGATATGTTGTGTGATCTTTGGTGAAAGGCATTATGTAAGTGGAAAATATTAATTATTTCCTACCCTTTAGAATAAGCATCATATATTGCTTTTTAGGTCTTCACTGAGGAAAGGATCCCTATTCAGGTCAGTGCATAAGCACATGCTCAACTTTATGCATATTTAGAGGAATTAAACTAGTGCTTAAGTTCTTTCCTGAATTGCAGACTTAGCATGCAGAGCAATCTATGTTTTTATGTATATGCTAAAAATCTAAATGAGTGTTAAAGGTTTTTTTAAATAAAAAAAGTAATGCAGAAGCAAACTACAACAGGAATGGCTTAGTACAGTATAACAAACAGCAAGAACTCTGAAATCAGACGGAGTAAGCACAGAGATCAAAAACTCTTTTAAAAGATCACAATGGTCTTTAGTCCAAGTTAAGCTTATAAAACCAATACTTTCTAATCAATATGGTACTTCACTGTGGTAGCTGACAGAGCTGAACTGATACAATCAGCTCATCTAACAAACTGTTACCCAAGCAGCAACATTTGTGGAGTTTATCTAAGAACCATGCAAGCAGTGAATTGTAGCATATAAAAGAAAAGACAAAAAAGGTAAAATTATTACATCATTGCTACTAGACTGAAAGATACCAAGTTACTGCTGTAACATATGCCTTAACATCTGAAACCTGTCCAGATGTTTGATTTGATTTCTCTTAGGCATAAACAAGGCATCAGTATTTTAAAAGGAGAAGTACAGTTAGAACAGTTTAGTATCATTTTTCTCTCATGGGAAGGGACAGCCTGGTTTAGAAGCAAGATAGATGCCACCTTTATTTCCTGACTGTACTACCATCAGGAAACAAACCATTACAGAATGAGATGACGAGAGAGAACTTGCTCTATAATACTTGGCATCTTTGCTTTCCAACGTAAAATTTAAGGAGCAGGAGTTGTTCAGTTTCCTATACAACAAGCCGTAAGCCACTGTAAAATGTTTACACTCTCTTGATGCCAATATAGTCTGTACTGTTACAAACACATGAACTTCTGATGCACTAGGAACATGACTCTCGAGTGGTGCAAATCTGAGCACTCAACCTTCAAGGAGGAACTGCTATCAGTCCTATAAGTGTCTTGAAGAGCAAAGATCCAAGTGTGATGCTTCGTAGTCCACCTCTGGGATTCATTCATCATGTAAAGTTTGGGGGCAGGGGAAGCCTCAACATGACAGCAGTTATTGTGTTTGGTTATTTGTTTGATTTTTTACAAAGTAAGATGCCCGGATGTTATGACGAAACTTGTCATTCAACCACTGATGGTAGTTTCTTGCTCACTGAATTTCATTTGCTTTAAGTTCTGTGCATTAAATGCACATACAGTAAGAGTACAGTATCTTACTTGACATACTAATGTTTTCTGTCAAAAACCAAACTGGTTGCTGTGCTGTCCACTGAGATTACCAGATCTCATTATCTAATACCTCAAAGTAAAGTTTAAACTACAATAAAACTGAAACTGATGCCACTGTATGATACAAGGTTCTTTAGAAAGATCTTCTAAAAGGTATCAAAAGCTATTGTAATCTCTATTGAGACTTGAACAAATGATGCTCCCCAACCTTACGCCCATATTTTAAGAGTGCTGTTCAGGCATTCAGCAGAGCTGTCTCAGTGCTGTGACCTGAAACCAGAAAGGAAAATCTCAAGCAGATTCTTAACAGGTAAGTGAGATAAAACACTGATCCTCAAATATACACTGAAGACACTGTGCTGAAAGAGGTAAGATCAAGAAGTTCCCTCCACAAAAATCTCTAGCCTTCAGACATGTGTCTAGGCAATTCAATAAGAGCTTAACTTTTTTTTTTTTTATAAATGAAGTTCCAGAAGACAAAGTCAAGTAAGGGCAACTACCTGTGTATATATTAGAGCCATTCCTGAAAAACTAAAAGCTGTTTTTGATCATTTATTATATAAACTATCCCATTTTATTATTTTCTAAAGGGGAAACCCAAAATGCTTTTGGGTACTGAAAGATGCAGATGATCTGAGAGTGGAACATAAGGTTAAACTTCTCCCTCTATTTATGGTTCTCATAAATTATATAGTTCTCCATTCAGATGATTCTGTAGGGAAAATAGAACAGTGCTCAATAAACATATTTTGTAATCCTTGTAAGTTAGTTAATTTTCAGATATTCCTTCCTCTCAACGTATCCAGACTTCTTGCATGTGCAGATGGAGACTGAGGATCATCCTGGTTAATTTTCAGAATTTTTCTTATGGACCTAGCCCAATCAGTACTAGTTGTTAAATACAGTAATATATGAAATTATGACATTTGCCTGAAATCACTATCAAAATGAATAGTACAAATTTATTTCCTGTGGAATCACTTGGTTCAGTGTCCTGAAGTTAGACAATAGAGAGTGAAATCCTGCTCAATGGAAATCAATAGGAATTTTACTATTGATTTCAAACAGGGCCAGGCTGGAAACCAATTTTGTCTGGAAACCAATTTTGTCTAATCCCATGCCTTCATAACAGAGAACCAGGTAAGAACAGAGGTTCTTAAAGTGTGGTCCATGCACTGCTTCCACATATCCACAGAGTTGTTTTTGTCACAATAGGATGACAGCTTTCACTCTTTCAAGAGGTTACGCTTCCTGCTAGTCACAGTCCAGAATAGGATATCTTCCAGGGACACTGGGGGCTTTTTATTTTTTAATTAATCAAAACAACCACTCCCCCAACCATTTTTTCCATCCTGCTTTGTACCCTGCGTCATGCATCTGTTTGTCAGGGTTTTTTTTCCCATGTATATTCAATGGTGACCAAAGTTACACCCATGACCAGAACTGAAAGGGTAGCAAAAACCAGGGAGGCAGAAGCAAACTACAGAGCAACCTGAGGACATTGGAGCAGTAGAGGCTGCACAACACTACGCCCAAGAGACAGAAAATGGAGGGGAGGTGGTGAGCAAGGTAATCAAGCAGCACACAGCTACCTGAGAAGATGTGGGATTGGGAAGTTAGGAGCTCTGGCACAATCTCTGTTTAAAGAAGAGGGCCACAACACAAAGTTTCAGACTCATGGGGTTACAGGACTCTGAGCGTTCCCAAGACAGAGTTAAGTAAACTTCACTGATTAAAAACAGGGAGGCCTTTGTGTTATTTCAAACTGCTACCTCCAAATGAGCCACGGAGAACCTAACTGCTACTGCAGTTATTCATTCTGAAACGAGAAAACAAGCCTTCCAAAATTACATAATATTGAAATTTATCTGTGAAAACCTTTTCTGTTATTTTTAAAAAGAGACACAGTTTGTGAGGTCATACTTATTTCTACATAGCGGCTGGGCAGGTCTCGCATTTCACTGGCATGCCGTTCCTTTACCGAACATATCTAGAAAACAAAGACATTTTATTCAGTGCTATTCATCTCAAACTATGTTGCATTCTGAAGCACTTAGAGACATATGCATTATTAGAGCTTTAACACAGCCTGGGCTTTGCATTGTTGTAAGCTGGGCAATTACTATTTACCATTATCATTTAGAAGGAGACCATTAAAAACGGATGGAACTGCAGGAAAGTGCTACAGTAACCCATAGCCACACAAATAAACGTTGGAGGAGGAAGGAAAAATGACTCAATTTAAAATCTGGTTGCTGTGGTTCATACAGATTAGTAACTATGGGCTCGGTTTTTTGTGTCACCTCCTTCTTCCATTGAGTGACCCCTCAAGCTTTTCAGTGGAACTAAAGTACTGCTCACTCTGAGTAAGTATGACAGAACCAGGCCCTGTACATTTGTTTAGCTGATTTACAAAGCACTCTTGGTCTAAGTGTATGAATGTTATGAAACTGATACAATTTGCAAATGTAAAAACAGATGCAAAACTTTTAATTAAACCTCACAGTATAGAAAACTCTTCCAATATTTTAATGTCACAAAAAAGCATTTTTTTAAATGATGTTTCCCATCTCACTATATCCTCCCCCATACCATTTGCTCATACCAGCCATTTTTAAATTTCCAACACTAATGTAGCAGTCTGTTATTAGAAAGCATCTAACATTCTTGTAACAAACTTATCAGGTATGAGTCTCAGCAAATCATACATGTCTCCAGTGCGCGTGTTTAAAATGCCAGCTCCTTGCTAAAACAGGATTGAAAGAAAAATATTCCTTTCCATTTCCATGGCTGAAGGAAACTGTGTCCATTTCAGCAGTCACAAAAAACCCACCTCATGACAAGCTGTTTCTGCTTATGCTAATAAAAATAAATGAATTCGACAACTCTCTAGGTACTTTCAAAAGAGGTAATCTCTTGAAGGCACAGAAAAACGGCCCTGGGGATTATACACACCGTATGTACAGAGAAATCTGTCTGGCCACTGGGTGTCTGTCATTACTCCTCCTCCTGAGGGTCAGCCCAATGATATTTCTATGGCAGCAGGAGCTCTGCACAGAGTTGTCAAACCAAATTCCATTCTTTTCAATTGTCTTTGCTTTTCAAAACTAATCTTTTGTTTCTCTGTCTGTGATAACAGCAAGCATTTATTACAAGGACAGGTAATTATACCTTTACTGAAGTTCCCCAACCAATAATCAGTGTTAAATTATCTTTCCAGCAAAGGCTGCAGGGATACATATCTGGGCGAAGGCTTATATCATCACGAGGCACATTGGTAATTCTTTGCTTGGAGATCATGTCAAGTATCTTCACACCCTGGAAGTTAAATACAATCCAGTCTTACTTACTATGCCATCTCTCCTACAAACAGCATCTCAGAACATTTTGTGGTGTTCGGTATTACATGACAGAATATTCAGTCTATGGCATAAGTTACAGCTGTGTCAAAAGAATGTATAGCAGAAATATGTAAGTGTTCAATATTAAGACCAATATAACCCAGGAGAAGAGAAGAGAAATTAAAGAGGTACAAGCAAGGGAGACATATTTTAACCCATTTAATAAGTGATAGGATAGGATATAGATATACAAGAATGAAGAAGAGGAAAAGCAGGCAGATAGCAACATCTGAGACAGAAGAAGCTCCAAAGCAGAAGAATCTTGTGAAATTGTGGGAAGGAACAGAGAGAAGGCGGGGTCTGGATGTGCAGATGGAATCAGGAGACGAAAAAGAGGAGCATCAGCGAGGCATCAGCACCACTGAAGTAGAAGACAATGTTTTTTAAAGCAAACTAAACTCAAAATTAAAAAAACAACCACCACCACCACCACCAAAAGAAATAGAACGTACCTAGTAGAAAGCTGCAGTGTTTCTTTTATTAAGTTTGCTAGCAATTACCCACTCTAGAGGGAGGAGCCTAGTGAGGTTTGCAGATTTGTCAGGATATTTTTTGGGAGAGCATGACCAGATACAGGTAAAAGGTGCTATTGGTTAAGCCTCTTCATAACTGTTCGCTAACAGCCAAGGAGGAGACTCCACAGAGGTTAATGCTGTTTTAAACAGCATTACCTCTCCCAATGAGATCTCTTTGGCTTTATCTGCAGGCAGAGAAGATGATGATGCTACAAAGGACGGCCAATCCCCTGCTCCAGCATCTCTGAGACCAGCCCCACCTTCAAAATCTTGCTGTGCCGTGCTGTAGGAGCACTAAAAATTCCCTAGCACGTGTTAACATAGCACTGTTTGAAAGAGAACCAGTTAGTGCACAACATGCTAATGCAGACTAACATTTACACGCATCTGGTGGAGACTAAAGCACTGTGTACAGAAGCCCTTAGTCTTTTAGCTCAAACTGAAAAGGCTCATGCTCTTAGCTCTGGAGGTTCCCAGTAGATAACCCCTGTGTTGCTTAACTGTAAGCCCTGTAACTAGCTCATGCTGACTGTGGCTCAGGCACAGAGGGGAACGTTTAACAAACAACAAACATGTCTGATGGCAGAATCAGGGCTTACAACTATAGATTCAACCTGGTGGCTATTTCAGAATATCAGAGTTCCAAAAGATTTGTACACAACATGTCAAAAAGAACACAAGGGGAGAATAAGACCAACATAGCTAAATGGTAACACACAGACAGTTATGAGGACACAAAAGGCATTCTATAAAGTGGACTCAACAGTACGGAACACTAACTGCACTGGATAAGGAAGACATTGGAAATTAAAAAGGCTAAGAGAAAAACAAAGGGTCAAGAGTCAAATATATTAATTTTCTGGAGGGCAAGCATCATTTCACATTCAACATAAGCAAAAGCCTGGCTGTGACTTTTTTTTGTCTCTGACAGATGGCATTCAGCATGTTATTAGTATTCCATGTTCCTATGTGGTACTCTCTAGAGACACCTCTCTTCAACTGTCATATCTACTCCCAGCAGATTCTCATAGAATAAATATTTTAATTGAATGGCTCTGAAAAGAATGGACCATCAGCAGTGGCCATGCAGGAAGATGAAGCAGCCATTGAAGCTGCATTCTCAAATGGTAGAGTTGTCCAGAAGAAGCATATCACCAGTAGATCCATGCAGCAGATTTGGCAGGTAATGCCTGTTGATTATATATAAATTAATTCTAAAAATGGATCAGAGCAAAAAAATCCTTGAATACTTCAGCTTCAAAAAGAAACTAATAGAAAAAGGGTAACATATTCAAAAGGGCTAAAATCCCATTTTCATAAGTGACTTGGGTTCCTAAGTGCCTAAGTCACATTTGAAAATGAGACTTAGCTGCTTTTGAATATGCTACCCACACTGGCTACTCGTCTCTATTGGGCTTTGGCATTTTACTCAATTTAGGCCTTGACCTTGTAGTTTGATCTGCAAATGTAGGTGAAATTCCATGGTCTGTGTTATCCAGAAGATTAGACTAGATGTCTACAGTAGTTCCTTTAGGTCTTAATCTATGAAATTATACTTTTAGTAAAAAGAGTCGATTTTCTGCTAAGTATTTTCCCAGGGGTACTCCCAAAGGCCTATCCAAATTAGGAATTAAAAAAAAAAATCGCACCCATGGAACTACACTGATGTTGTTACACAGGTGCAAACCTCAATGTACTGTAGAAACCATTCATTGGTTTAAAGTAGGGCTCACAATAATGTGATTCAGTATGGCGGCTTCTCAGTGCAAGCAGCACTGGTGTCAACCCTGCTTTCCACAGGGGCAGGGTGCATCTCTAATAGGGGTTTGCACAGGTATAAGTCTCTACAAGTCCTTCAGAAGAATACAGCAATAGTGAGTGTACTGAAGAGAGAGAGAGAGAAAATTTACACACCTCAAACATACATTCTTCCCAATGTTTGACTGCATTAATATTCTGAATAATGGAGACAAATGTTTTAATATATCAGAGTATTTTATAAAAGGAGCATTCTGGCAAACTGACCTTTAAAATGCTTCAAGTATCGGCCAAACTTGATGCAACAATACCAGGTAACTTTCCATGTATATTTACCAGAGATGGCAGATACAGTAGTAAATACTTACCATATTATTGGCCCAAGCAATTAAGTGTCCTCTCCATTTTACATTTCTTATGTTTCCTTCTCCTTCGTGTAAAACAGAAGGCTTCCATCTGTTCATCCAAGTCTTCTCATATAACAGCAACTGTGGAGGAGTATAACAAAAACATAGTTCAGTGAAGTAGTGCTATATATAAAATGAAACTTTTTTTGATTAGTAAAAGTATTTCTAATCTTTGTGTTTGAATTGAAAGAGAAAAAAAAAGTGTTGTCCAACCAAACAAAAAGAGAAGCAATAAGGTCAAATATTTTAAAAAGTTTCCAATGTCAAAGCAATACATTTATTATTTCAGAATTAAATCTACTTTAATAATAATAATCAGCTCTTATATGGCACTTAAATGGCTTTGCAAAGGAAGGTGTAATTATACCCATTATAAAGGTGGGGACATCAAGGCACAGAGGGATGTGAACTGATTTGCTCAAGTGTCTGCAGGTAAGCGAGAAAACACAGAATAGAATCCAGATCTTTTGACTCCAATCCACCAATTTAACCATGGGACCATTGCTCCTTTCATGTAATAGGAGATTAGACATAGCTTTTTACATGTACGACATAACTAGCACCAATCAAGCAATGATATGTAGGCTCCAATCTCATGATCTGATCCTTACAGCCATGCAGAACCATCTTTATTTCAATGGGGCTCTATATAGGTATACAGATCCACCCATGCAGATTAGATTGCAAACTCTATGGGACAAGAACCTTGCCTTCTGCCTATAAGAAAGGTTTCTATTATATTTAATAAACAAACAAAATTTTTAAATAATTTCTGAAACTAATAAGTACTTCACAGCAAAAGAGAAATAATTCTCAACTAAATGAAGATTGGTTCCAGGACAGCCCAACTGTTTATCCATTCCAGTGTACCCCCAGTACATTTTTATTTAATATGGTTTTAACATTTCTGGGGTGCTATCAGTTTATTAGCAACACATGAAAAAGCTAAAGTCCCTGCCCTGGACAGCTTACAGTTTAAGGCCCTAATCCTACCAACATTTATTCACATGAGTAGCTTATGTGCATATAACAGGACTACTCATGTGTCAAGTCATTCCCTGCAACCACTTGTGCATGTATTGAGGACTAACTCAACAAACTAAAATTCCAAGGAAACATTTCAAATGTAAGAAACTTACAGACAACCCTGCCTACAGATGGAACATTTTTTCTCTAAATGCTTAAATGATTTGGATGATCAGAGATGATTGTTTTAAAAACACACTTTTATTAGAAAAAAGGCTTCAGGTAATAGCTATACAGATTGCATGTCTTTTGCATGACCACAAGATGGCACCAAAAGACAGATATTTCCAGAAAAAGTTTAATTGGAGGCAGAAAATGGAAGTTTTACCAGCAAGTTTTACATGTCAAATGCACTGCAGAGAGAACACTTTCTAACTTGACACACGCTTTACAATCTCTCCCCCATCAAAATGAGATAATTTCACTAACAGAGCCTGCATAGCAGTGACACTTGTCAATGTCTTTGGATAATTGTTTCTTTGTGACTTGTTCATAGATTATATGAACAAACAAAAGAACTTTAAGTGGCATGAATCATTTGGCTTGGTTGCTTTAATATAAAGTTAAGCTGAACTGAAAAATAACGACAAGAGAACTTTAATACAAGGAACTCAGAAATTGCTCCTGTTGGTGGCTACATATAATTGGAAATGATTTTTGCTAATTTACATAATATTAAAGAAAGGCTTGATGGGAAAAAATAAAGTTATACTTCAAGCATTTGTTTTAATTCTTTAAAGTTAAAATACTTCAAGTGTGTGATATTTATTTAACTAGACAAAAGTGTTGACTTTATTATTCACACCAGTATTAAAAGTGGCTACATTTACAGTGAACAATATTGATTGCAAATTGAACCCCTTTCTTTTTGTGAACAGATTGTGATCATTGAAAATATATTTGTTATTCATAAGTATTCATCGAGTTCCCTTGGAAGAACACTTTTAAACCTTCTCGCTATTATATGTGGTTTTGTTAAGGCTCCCACAGTGAGTGACAAATTTTTAAGATTAGACAATAATGAACAAACAACAGTAAACTTGTGGTACTTTTGGTACAAGTTTTCAAGTGTTTATTCATTCAGGATAAATTCCTGGCACTTTCAGAATGTATGATCTTTACAAATACAAGCTGCTGAATAAGAACACACTGAATATATTTACAAAAATATGCACAAGTCAGGGTTTAAGAACGCATATACCCCACTGTTTGGTCCTGTATGTTACCTATTGTTGGCCAAACACACTGGAAAAAAAGATGAAGTTTGTAACAAGGAATTACGGTAACTCCTCACTAAACGTTGTGCCATGTCTTCGCTCCTCCCCCATCCCTCCTGCCCATAGCAATCAGCTGGCTTGTGACATTCAGGGGGCAGGAGGGAGGGGGGAGGAGCGAGGACTCGGTGCGCAGGCTTCCCGCTCCCTCCCCTGACTCCTGCCCGCAGCAATCAGGGGAGGGAAGGGGAAGGCGCTGATCCGTGGGGTCTGCCGGCGGGCGGAAGGCGCTAGGGGGGAGAGGGGGGGCGTAGAGAAGCTGATGGGGGGCTGCCAGCTGTGGACAAAGCAGGCAGACAAAAGACGTTATAGGGAAGCATTGCACAACTTTAAATGGAGCATGTTCTGTAATGGAGCAGGGATGTAAGATCGAAACGTTAAGCAAGAGGACGTTAAGTGGGGAGTTACTGTAAACTAAAACAACAGCAAAGAACTGATGGCCATTATAACAAATGATTTCCAGAGGTTCTGAGAACCCCTCAACTCCAAGCCTCCAAGGGAACTGTGGGTGCCCAGCACCTCTGAAAATTAGGCCTTAAACTTAATACTCTAGAGAAATTTAAGATTTCCAAAATAAATGTGAAAATTTTTGCTTACATTAGCTCATTCAAATGATGCTAAACTTTCCTCAATAATATAAATTTAGTAGAAAAAGTATTAACGATAGATTTGAAGTTCAACTAAATGCTATTTGAATGTCAACTGTTTCCTAAAGCATTATATAGAATAGGCAATGTTACATTATTTAGACCCACAATACACATCAATTTAGAATTATTATATTGTGGTAGGCAATGTCCTTTATGGATTCTTAATACCTATTTAAACCCACCTGCCTACAGTGAAGAATATTTTTGTGGGGGGAAAAGAGGGAAGGAACATCTACATATTGCACCATGGAAAGCCTGTTTTGAAATCTCAGCCCAACACAGCAGACAACCCCTGCCCTGAATAATATATAGGCGTAAGCCCCAAACACTTACGCATGTGCTTACCTTTGCGCACATTGTAAACAATGTAATGAAATGTAAAACACGTGTATGCAGGATCAGAGCCTACAAAGACAAAGGCTGGGAGAAAAGAAGAATTGCTATCCCCATTTTGCAGATGAAGAAACAAAGACCCTACTCAGGAAAACGTCCCCATACAGGACAGCACTTACACATGTGCCTAGAGTTAAGCACATGCATATGGTGTTTTCCTGAACTGGGGCCAGAGATGAAGTGATTTGTTCCATGTCACATGGGGCGTCTGTAGCGGAGGAGGGAGTTGAACCCAGTCTCCTAAAGCTCAAACCAGTGTCCTAATCACAAGGTCATTCTTCCATTTCCAAAACTACAGTACAACAGTAACTAATACTGGTGCCAACAGAAAAAACTCCTAATCTAGTGGCTTCAATAAGACAATATTCTTCTCTCAAAAATGTTATACTAATTTAACTGCAATAAAACTATACACCCTATTTTACTGACATTTAATAAAATCTCTCTCTCTTTTCCTCACAATACAGCCACCTTGAGACTCACTGAACATGAATGTTCTACAAAGCATTTTAGGCGTTTGTAATCCATTGAGCATATTTCTCTTAAAAGCAGTTGGTTAATTTATTTAGTTCATCTTCCACACAGCTATAACACTGAATTGTCATTATCACAAAACCAAAAAAACAATTTAAACTCAATGGGAGCTATGTATGTAGAGAGAAAAAAAAAGTTTCCAAGACAGGGTTTCCCCCACCCTCTGTCTTTTTGGTTGGGGAAGGTATTTTAGGGCTTTACTTCCCATAAATCCACTTTCTGGCAGCTAGCACTCTCAGTATTTATTTTTCAGCAGCAGCAACAGCAAAATCACTTCCTTGCATTCTCTACAATATCCTTCATTCCTCTCTCTGTTTTGTACTGATAGATCTCTCTAGTTCTTTGTTACAGTATAGCAGTGTTTAAGATGCATATCCCAACATCTCCTGCTTGTATAATGTATCACAATATAATATGGCTGCAATAAAACAAGCAAGCTAAACCTTCTCTGACATCATCACACTGGATACTGGACTTGACCCCACTTTCCTCACCATTACAGAGAAGGGGTGTGCAAAGCTCTGCCACACTGGAGTCTTCTTGGTTTCTCACCACTTTATTGTTTTATGGTGTTTTAATGAAAGACTCCTCAGGATTTTTCTAAATGTTGAATAAGCATCCACATGCCTATATTCAATCACTGCGCTGCTAACTGTTGCAACGGTAGGAGAAGCCTGCTGAAATGTATTCGTTGGTAGCTTGTTCGATGGGATCAAGCAGAGGACTTTTTGATGTTAAAACTGAGTCAATGTAATTCAACTGGATTATTGAACACCATTCTGTGTATCTTGCACTATTAATACATCAGCCTTTTTGGAGAGAGCTCAGAACTCTTCTGTGGAGTGCAGCCACTAAAGAGAATAGACTAGTGTTTTGACCTAATGGAGCCTGTCATGCAATTAGCACTAATCCTAATTACATGTAATCCCAGTCTTTAAACTATGTATAGGAATCCTCAATCATCTGAATAAAGATAACAAAAAGACTACAGCAACAGCAATGTCAATGGGATGAAATTTAAACTGATTTTTTCTAGCTACCAAATACTATTTTCACAACAATGAAATGAAAAACACTCTTTTCCCACAAAAACCAAAAGTTTCAAAGGGAACAAATTGTTCTGTATAGCTAATTTATACATGCAAAACGCGGGATATTACTTGTTTCTATCACATAAAAATAACATGTTCAACTTATGTAGTTATTTCTTCTTGAAGATATTGAAGAGTTTAACAAACATTTGCACATTATATTTGACAATACTGCAGTGGATGTAGGGAAGCATCAAATAAGAGAATAACCTCTCTTATTTGATACTGGAAAAAAAAAAAAAAAGAGTAAGTGACAAACCCAAGGTACAAATACACATTAATAACCCAACCTAATACTGTACATTAAGATTTATATTTAGCCAGGAACCCAAAATTAGTGAATGTTATATATGCATAGTGCAAATAAACACTCCTGTTATAAATGGCAATGAGCTGGGTGGATTCAAAGAAGTTAGCAGAGGCTGTGGCCAATAAACAGGGGGCCGTTTCTCCCAAATAAACTATAACTAATAACAACATCACTGTGAATAAATTCCATAGCTTCAAACCCAGGAGGATTCAGGGAGACTATTTCTACTGGATTAAATCTTAATTGCTTTAACTGATGGATTCTACTTATCACCAGCACACAAACTGCCAACAGCATGATTTAACCTGAAAATCCAAACTTCTCATACTAAGAAGTTAATTATCTTGTATAAATGCATGTGAATCTTTCTACACTTCATGTATTTTGATACTTTATGTCTAGAATCTCAGGTACAGCTGTTAAATATTTTTATATACACACGTACATGGATTAGAAATATGATTTACTTCCATATACTACACAAGTGAATTCTAATTCTCTCTCTCTCTCTCTCTGCCTGAAGATGCATATTGTGTTGACTGGGGTGGGGGGGAACCCATCAAGTTACATATATTATAATATCTGTTTACTAAGTGAAGAAGACATCACTACTATTAGAGCACTCATCTATTGAATATCACTACATATATCAAGTACATTCAAAACATCCTACATCCTTGTGAGTAAGTCATAGCTAGAAATTACTTTGGCTTGGTGAATGCTTCAGCCTGTACCCTGTTTAAGGTAAATTACCCAATGCCTGGACACAGATTGCTATAGTATCTGCTCTTACTTCACTTAAACTGGACCTCTCAGTATTTACTGACTGACATTTTACAGCTTACAAAGCAATCTGCCTTTCTTGTCTGGTACTCCTCTTCTACACAACGCAATGCCAAACAGCTGACTATCTGGTTTCTAAAAATGGACTATGCTGCAAACAGCATCCTGACAATTTAATAATTTGTCAAAGTAGTCCAACCAGCTATTATGAAGTACATATTGTAGGGTTCAGAGATAAAGGTCATCTGCTCACTCAAAAAGCAAAGTTAAACTGTATTTGCTGACACTAAAAAAAAAAAAATCAGACAATTAAAAATAAAAAAAAATCGGAGACATTCTGTGGCAGACCTGATTTTAACATACAAATTTCACTGCTTTGCTCGTAACAGCAGCTGCAGCTTTATGAGAAGAATGCTATTTCTCTTCCCGTTTGAGAATTGTTCAAGATCTCTATTCTATTTCTGTATTAGAGATTGCCATAAATTGGAAGTGAAACAGAATTTAGAATATCTTGTTTGTGATGTGTCAAGCAGCGGAGCCTATGAATGCTGCCCTGGAATTCAAGTACTGAAAAATTAGTTTGGGGGTTTAAACTAAGCATTTGCCAAAATGCCAAAGACTTTTCGCTATTGTTATGGCATGCAATATAAAGGGTCTAGTGCTCAAACTTGGGCACCTAAATTAGATGCTCTTTAAAATATGTATATATATGCTTAGAAAATGTATTGGGGACATCCATGTTTGAAAATTATTCCTTGTATCTCCAGTCTCTCTAGCAGAAATCTATGCCTATTTTTTTAAAAACTGACTAGCAATTTTGAGTGCCCAATTTAAGACATTTTAAAGGGACACGATTTCCAGAAAGAACTCAGCACCCTTAGCCTAAAAATTACACTCCTGTAAAATGTGTTTCCTGTTGGGCAACCAAATATTGTGGCACTCAAAATCACTCGTCACTCTGAAAAATGTAAGCCCTAGAATTAAGTGATTGATCCCATGAGGTGATGAACATCCTTATCTCTTACTGTTTTCAACAGGCTTGCGCATCAGCTGGAATGTGCTAAGTGTCCATACCATCTAGTAAGATAGGCCCACAAAATCTTAATTAACAAACATACACTGGATCAGTATAGGTAACAGTGAAAGGCATCAGTAACTAATCAATATCCTAGCAATATCCTGAAAAGTACCTTCACTAATCACTTTTTGATATTGGTCAAAGCACAAAGTGTAAAGTCTCATCAATAGCTTTACCAAGAGAAAGAGGTCAGAAGAGCAGAGCAATTTAAAGTACTGTATCTTTGAACAAGAGATAAGTACCCAATAACATGATTTGGAACTTACATATCTTTCAATCTTTCTTCTCAGTTCATTTTGCCTTTAACGCTCTGAATACAGGGGATACTTGTGTTGTTCACTTAACCAACAGGTTAGTAAATGCCAGCATTCTGAGGCCTTGGCTACACTGGCGCTGTACAGCGCTGAACTTTCTGCGCTCAGGGGTGTGAAAACGCCCCCCCCCCGAGCGCAGCGAGTGCAGAGCTGTAAAGCGCCAGTGTAATCAGAGAGTGCAGCGCTGCACGCTCACTCGCAGCGCTGCAAGCTATTCACCTCGGAGAGGTGGAATACTTGCAGCGCTGCAAGAGAGCTCTCGCAGCGCTGGCGGCGCGACTACACTTGCGCATCACAGCGCTGCCGCGGCAGCGCTGTGAATCCGCAAGTGTAGCCAATGNCCGCGGCTTTAGCACCCTCATTAGCTAGCTTTCGCCCTGTCATTTTTAAAGAATAGACTCTTTTTTCCAGGCAGAAGCTTACTGTCTCCAATAGCACACTATTTGTCTTTTCCCCTTGCCTTGAAGCTCGACTGCCTGCACTGGCCAGGGATGCCCTGTTATTTACAATATAATATTATTATTATTTCAGGGTCACCATCATCTGCCAAGTGCTCCATTCAAAATAGTACTGTACTTAATTGCAGAGTTAAGAAAGGACAATGTATTTAGTACAATGCCTATCACCTGTAGTTGAGCTAATATCAGCACTTCCATAATACACCTACACTTTTCAGGAAAAGAAAAAACATTCATTTCTAAAAAACTGTTCCTGGCCAACAATATGGGGCAATTATTTTATCCACATTTTCAAGAATTCTGCATTTCTTATTCAGATGAATAGGTTTAACATTGTAGGATATATATAATTACAATTTGTGTAAGTAACAGATTGGCTTTGTATTTTAATTTGACCACAGCACAATATTTTTTCTTTTAAAAATACCTCTGAAGTGTCTACAGAACATATTAAGTTTAGTAGCTTTGTAGAGCTTGTACAACGAAAATAAAACTTTTTTCAATGTCTAATCACTTTAATGGCTCCTAAAGGAGCCATTGTTGTTTACTGAGTACAATGGTGTTTTTAAGATATGCTCACCACAGTACCACACAATGAATCCTACAGGTTCTGAAGATCCACTCAGTGCTGGGATCAAGATTTTATAATTATATACCCTTAAACCCAGCACATTACTTAGGCTGTGGCTACACATGCAGATGTAGAGCTCCGGGAGTTAAACCAGTCCTCAGAGACATCAGCAGGGAAAGCGCTGCCTTGTGTTTAAACTGTCGGCTGCAAGCACAGTGGCATGGCTACATTAGCAGCTCTTGCAACGCCACAGAGAGCAGTGCATTGTGGTAGCTATTCCAGTGTGCAAGTGGCTGCAGCGTGCTTTTCAAATGGGGGGTGGAGTGTGACAGGGAGTCTGTTGTGTGTATGTGGGGGGAGAGAATGTGTTGGAGGACGGGGGTGTCAGAATGCTGTCTTGTAAATTCAGACAGTGGCCCGGGGAAGGGGGAAACCCTGACATCAGTCCCCACCTCCCTCTCTTTCTCTCTCTCTCTCTCACACACACACACACACACACACACACACACGTCTGCCTCGGTAGCAGCAGCATTCCACAGTAATGGTTAGCTTTTTGTCCTGGAGCACATAAGCATGCCAGCTGTCAGAAACGGAGCTTTGAAAGGGGATATCCGCATGCCTGTGCTAAGTTCAAAACAATGACAAGAGTGGCCACTTGATTTCAAGGGATTATGGGATGTTTCCGGAGGCCAATCACAGTGCAGTACTGTAACATGTCGTCCACACTGACACCCTGGCGCTCCAGCCCAAGCACAGCAAGCTCTATGCTTCTAGTGGAGGTGGATTACCAGGAGCGCTCCAGCTGCAGAGTCTAAGCACTCTAAGTGCCTTGCTAGTGTGGACACCTCAGGAGTTAGGGTGCTTGGGGCTCACTTAATGCGCTCTAACTTGCAAGTGTAGCCAAGTCCTTAGACGTTTTTTCATGTCTATAATTTGCCCACAATGTTCACATAATGGATTATAATAGACATTATGAGATATTATAGGCCATATCCTTTATGAAGGACTGATTTGTCACAAAGCAAATAGCATTAAGGAGAAGGCAATTAATAAACATAGGCCCTGATTCAGGGTATTAAGTGCAACAGTAAAGCAGGTGCTAAACTTTAATATTAAAATTAACAAAAAGGGATGGAATTAAATGCATGTTTAAGTGCTTTTAAGAATAGGGGCCACACACTCTACTAAAATAGTGGATAGACCAATGCAAGCAAAAAATTCAAGGAAAAAACAAACAAAATGATTACCTATTTGTTCAATAACTGTTGTTCTTCAAGATATGTTGCATATGTCCATTCTACTTCAGGTGTGTGTATGCCAGAGGACCAAAGCCAGAGGTCTTTTTCTCATAGCAGTATCCATCAAGACAGTGCATGCAACCTGTGCACATTTGCACTGCTAGCTGAGGGTATAAAGGGGTGGAGCCACCTTGATCCTGCCCTCCATTTCCTTCACACCCAAAGCTTGTATTTTTTGAGACTCCAGTATAGAGGGGAAGGAGTGTGGATCATGGAAGGGTCACACAACATCTCAAAGCACAACCATTATCGAACAGTTATGTAACCTTTTTCTTCGAGTGCTTGCACATGTCCATTCCACATCAGGTGACTCTCAAGCAGTTCAACATGAGGAAGGTATCAGAGTCTACATAAACAAGGACCACTCTCCCAAATCTAGCATCATTCATTGAGGCCTGGGACAGAACATAATGAGTGGTGAAGGTATGAACAAAGAAACAAGTCATAGTCCTGCAAATGTCACTAACGAGTATGTGACCTAAGACAGCAGTCCAGGCTGCTTGAAACTGCTCAATCCTGACCGGTTAAAAGGCTAATGTCCTCCGGAAGTCCAACTTATGGCGTTTTTACTCATCTTTATGAGTGAGGTTTCGGAAAAAAAGGTTAGTAAGTATATAGGCTGATTTGGGTGAAAAGTCAAACACTACTTTAGTGAGAAATGTAGGGTGTGGACACAAACTAACTGTATTTTTATTTAAAAAAATAACGTATTTGCATCCAAAACTGGAAGTTCTGCTGCTCCTGGCCAAAGTAATAGCCACTGGGACTGTCACCTTCTTTGAGACATGAAAAATGGTGCACGTAGCTAAAAGCTTAAAAAGGAGGGGAGGGGGAACTATTAAAACTCCAGTACCAAATTTAGATCCCATGATGGTGTGGGGTCTTTTATAGGAAGGAAGAGCCTATAAGGCTCTAACAGTCATAGGGCTGGAAAAAACAGAGGAGGATGGAATGCTGAGAAAGTTGCCAAATGAACTCAGAGAACTGGCAGAGTTCTTTTTTCCTTTAGGTGAAGCAGGTAAAACAGAATACACTGTATGGGAGCCTGTGAAGGAGAGGTACTTTTCTATTGCGACCACAGAAAACCTCCTCCATTTTCTAAGCTAAGTGTTTATGCTAGTTAAGAGAACATTCTGAACTTCAAGGAAACAGCATCCTGGAGAGTTAGCCACTGAGCAACCAAGAGTCAGTTGTAGGCTGAGAAGGCTGGAATGCAGCATCTGCCCATGGTGCAGCAAAACTATGTCTGAGACCTAAAGAAGAGTTAAGGATTTTCAAAGTGAGAGACTCAAGTGTTTGGAGAACCAATGCCGTTGAGGCCAGTCTGGTGCTATAAAGATTAGAATGTGTGATCCTGTCTGTGTTTGCATATAAAGTTCTTGCTACCAAGAGAATGGGGAGAAAGCACATACAAATTTCACCCTCCAGGAGGAGAAGACGACATTTGTCAATGACCTCAGGCTGTTACCTAATCTCAAACTGAAGAGGCAGCCTGCTCTGTCGGGAGGTGAACAGGTCTATTTCTGGCATTTCCCATGATCTCTGCTGAACGTTCTGCTCAGACGATCTGCCAGACTGTTTTGGACCTCTGGGAAGCAAGCATAATTGCATTCTTAATGCAGAAAGTCCAAAGGTTCAATACCTCTTGGCAAAGGGTTTTGATTTGTCACCTCCCTGCTTGTTCAAATGGAACACAGTAGCAGTGGTGTCCACGATTACTCTACGTTACAGTACAACTTCTGATGTGGGGAAGAAAAATCTGACAGGCCAAGTGGTCAGCTCCAAATTCTCAAACACTGATATGGAGAAAGAGATTCTGGTCAGATCAGAATCTTTGTGTCTGGAGGTTCACTAAGCGAGGTCCCAATATGGGAGATGAAGCATCTGTGATGTCATGGAGGGCACAGATGGGGCAAAGGGAACCCCTTTGCTTACACTGGCAGGGTCTAGCCATCAATCCAGTGACGACAAAACACTTCCTGGTATGGAGAGTCAACATCTCCGCTGGATCATGAGGATAGTGGTAGAACAACTTCAACAACCTCTGCATAACTTTGAGGTGAGATCTTGCATGTTGAAGCACATATGTACAAGCTGCCATATTGCCTAGACGTCTCAGGTAATTCTTTGTTGTTGTATGGGGACAACCCTTTAAGTCCCTGTACAGGTTGACTATCACTGAAACCTGGCCTCAGTGAAATATACTCTCACTGTGATAGTCGAGAACCGCTCCTATGAAATCAGCTCTCTTCACAGGAAGAAGTGATTTGTCCTTGTTGATCAACAGCCCTGAGATGCAGTACAATCACTGCCATGCACTTTGTGAAGACTCGAGGTGCTGACGACAGGCTGAAAGGGAGGACCATAAACTGCTAATGAACATCTACTATAACAAAAACCTTCTGCGACTCTGGTGAATAGTCACACAGAAATAGGCATCCTTTAAAGCAGAGGGCAGACACTGGGGTCTAAGAATGGGATAATAGATTCTAGGATAACCACACAAAACTATCTTTAAATTAGGTCTGTGGTTTCCCCTGGACTTTGGGATGAGAAAATACACTGGAATAGAATCCCATTCCCTGATGTTGAGGAGGTGCTTCCTCTGTGGCCACTTACTGTATCAGAGACTGAACTTCTTGAATTGGAACACTCTCTTGAGAATCATCCCGGAAAAAGGATGTGGATGGTGGGTGGGAAGTGAGAACAGAGGTAAATTGCAGGATACATGCCAGTTCCACCATGCTTAGAACCCACCAGTCTGTTGTAATGTGAGTCCAAGCACTTATGAAGTGGAACAACTTACTCCCAAAGGGAAGGGAAAATCAGAGTGAGTGGTATGCTGGCCTCAACTAAGGAATCAAATAGACTGTTTCAGTGCTACAGACTGTTTGTAGGTAGCAAATGGCAGAGGAGAAGTGAGTCATATGGTCTAGATAGGTCCAGCAGAGGTATCTATTCTATCCTGCAAGATAAGCTGGACTAGAGTGTATATGCCCGAAGACTTTAAGATAGCTGTAGAATCTTTAAGAGAATGCAGAACCTCACCTGTCGTTGAAAATAAATTTGGGCCTTCAAAAGGACAAATCCTCCTTTGTCTATTATGTCGTACTTTGGTTAGAATGCCAGATGATTATAGCTAAGGAGCACCAGGGAGCACCTATCTGGAGCTGACTTAGTTCTAAACTTGGTATCCATCTTCTTGTCTGATTCTGTCAGGGACTTAGCACTCAAAGAAGAGGGCCTCTTCTTGTTAGAAGAGGTTGAAGCGTTCGACTTCTGCTGCTGCTTGTGCGGTAATGGAGACAGAGAATCGTATCTTCTCAACAACACAGAGATGTCACCAAACCTGGCGGTACGCTCAGAGATGGAGTACAGTGTGAACCCCTGTGTACCGACAGCTAGGTGCCAAGGATGGGCACCAAGCTGCCATCATTAGGATGTGTTAATCAAACATCCCTCCAGTTCTTAGTCCTAGTCTTAACCCCCTCCTACAGATAGGGCACTTATGCCTCACATGTCCTTCTCCAGACACTTAAAGCAGCGGGAGTAAGGATCACTGACAGGCACGGATTTGTTACATTCAGAACAGAGCTTAAAACCCATGGTCTTAGACATGCCCCAGTTCAAGCTTAAAGCTCAAACATAATGAAACAAAAATGTTCCTAAAATGAGTACTGCTAACTATAACTAATTACAACAATAAAATCTAGAAACATTTTATCTAAAGGCAAAACGGGAAAGAGGAAACAACAAGGACACATGCTCCAACTACCGACTGCAGGTGGTGAGAAGGAACTGAGGGTGTTCAGGGCAATTCACCTGTTTATGCCCTCGGCTAGCAGCATGGCCAAGCACAGATCTCTGGCTTTGGCACATTGGCTTGCAGATACCTTAAATAGAAGGGACATGTGCAAGCATTCAAATGGTAAACATCCTTCACTCTTTCTGAAATGACTATATGAATAATCAGGCTTGGCAGAATTCAAATTTTAGGATTATATAATTTATAATATCAGGCATGTTTGTATTTTTATCTATTTAAATTTTCACAGCTGTGCAATATTATGGGTTTTAAGCATTTTTTTCTATTTTTCTATTTTCATCTATTTAAATTTTCACAGTTGAGGGAAATGATGAGGGTTCAGTCAATGGGCAGGGGGTCAGACAATGATTATTTAATGACAGCAGATGCTGAGATTCAAAAAGTTAAAACTTTATAACCAATAACACACAAATTGTCCAAATCATATGTCAAAATATACAAAATACATGGCCTGAAATCAAAATCGAATAGGTTCTCAAGCATAATTTTTCTTACTGTGCCTACCTGTAAATTTCAATTCTCCATGGAAATATTTTCGGTTTGTGTGTATATGGTGAAAACAACATTTATCAACATTTACTGAAACAAATCTAATCCTTTCAAGTCTATGTATAATATAACTAGAAGAGAATGAAAAAAAGTGGGAGTACTCCATGCAAAGTCTTTCTTCAACAGCTGGATCTCTGTTCAAATGGTCAGTAGTGAAAGACTTAAAGATGTTAGCATATAAACTATTATTAGGTACCAGAGTTAAAATTCTGCAGGGATGGCATTTCATGATTTTCAAAGTTATTATTTCTATATGCTACTCAACAGGTAACACCGCAGTTGGTCATATTGAAATAGTTTTCTTCACATCTAAAAAACTACATTTGGGGATTGGGGGTAAACGAAAGGTTCTGCCAAAACTAATGGGACTACCCTAATAGTGTTGGTATTGCATGCCATCTCTGCTCTAACCCGAACATGCAACAGATTAAGATCTAATTGTGTAGGGCCTATCTGTTCAGAGCTCATTACAGAGCTGGGTATGATTTTGCAAAGACTAAGTGCACAATGTGACTGCATTTTTTGTGTTGGGCCAAAATCTTAAATTTAATTGCAGGATTTTAAAAATAAATACATATTTTAATAGACTAAAATTACAAATTTCCAGGGCTTTTTTTTATTATAATGTTAAATATCATATGCTAAAATGTCAGTTAAAGTTTTCCTGAAGAGGAAAGTTTTTTCTCAGCAAAAAATGAATAGGAAGAGGGGAGAAATGGGCATGCATTAGGAATCAGTATACCATCTCCCAGAGGGCAGAATATAAAACAGCCTGTCAAGTAATCAAAGATAACCAAAGAGATGTGTTAAATCCCTGATGGTTTTTTCCGTTCAGCATCAGGTGAATCCAAGTTATTTTACCACCTGACAGAGCTTCCTCATTCTATGAATTCCCAGTTTCTCTCTCCAGATCAGCATTACCACCACTCAATCGCTTGACAACTTGGTTGTTGGGAGAGACGTCCATTGATGTGCATTATCTAAAGCAGTGGACCCTAAATGGTGGGTTGTGACCCATCAGTGGGTCACATGAAGGTTCTAGATGGTTTGTGGGCCCAGTCTGGAGGGGAGGCCTGAGGGAGGGGAGGCAGGGGTAAGAGAAGGTTGGAGACCAACCCCACCTCACACACACACCACGCTGGGCTGGGCCTGGCTCCCCACTGTGAGCTGCAGTGCCATTCACTTGAAAATGGGCTGAAGGCGCAGCCAGGCCAAACCTGCAGTGACACTATGACCCCTTGCGCCAAGTTGCAATGCCCTGACTGGGGAACCAGGCCCAGCCCTGTGGAAGAGGAGCTGCCGTTGTACGCTAAGTGCGGAGGGCGCTCATTCTCCAAGCCCTCCACACACCCTGCCTCTGCTCTGCACCAAGCTGGGATTCAGGTTGCAGTGCTAGGTTAGAGGGTGCTGTTCGGGAACCACTAATCTTAAAGCTGGCTTAACCATTCACATCATAGCTATTTTATTTATTTTAAATAATGAGTAATAGTAATAAATTGTACTGCTGATGGAAAAGAGGTTATTAGCAGCACTAGAATTGCTGTGTCATCTGGCAAGGCAGATACAGTTTGATGAATCTAAAACTGTAAATGTTCATTTTTAATTCAAAAGAAAGGGTCACAATAAATGGCTACATGAATGTAACTAATCACCATGTTGCACTGTTTTAATATTTTTTTCCTGTACACTGAATGATATAGGGTCAATTCTGGAATTTATGGACAATGATTTGGTAGGTGAGAAATGAAACATCTTAGTATTAACTTTAGAAAGACCAAATTGCCTGGAACCAAGGGGTACAAAAGAGACAAAAAAGTCCATCTTTGACACACAAAGAAGTTTAAAATTAAGGGGCCTAAATTCTCTCTCACAAGTGATTACGTACTCCATTAAAGCACAAAAATGAAAACCCAAGACTGACTTAAAGGACAAATGTACTATGACCCAGTTTGGCATACGTTGTTTTTATTCATACAGGAAAGGAACAGAGCCAGAAAATAATATATACCACAGAAGATAACACTATGAGCTAAATTCTGTTTTCATGTCAAAGGGTTGGAGGTATGAAGAGAAATTGGCCCACGAAGTCCAATTACTCTCATCAATATTTTGTCAGAACACAAAACAATTTTTATTATTATTTGTCTTAGTCCTGGTTTTTAAATCATTAAAATGTCCTTCATATTTAAAAAAGAAGTGCTAATTTTTCCCTCCAAGGCTTAACCTTATGTATTTTTGTTTTGTTTTTCTGAACAAATGGATAAAGAGAAGGAAAAAATTGCTTCTCTCTTCCAGGTTTTCAAATCGATACATTTAGTAATTTTTTAAATATATTTATATATATTTATTTTAACAGAGGAATCCATAAATGTAAGAGGAAGGGAAGAGAAGCTGTAAAGTCATCTATAATATTGAGATAGCTTACCTTTTTTCCTCCCGTTACAAACTGTTTGCTGTGGGATCTTACAAACTGAGGGTGGACAGCAACAATCTGTGTTTAAAGCGGGAGAAAAAGTATAATTGCTGAAGTATTTGTTTATCTGTTAAATTGCGACATAGATGCTGTATCAACTGTCACACTATGCAACCTTTGCCCATTATGGACTGTTACAGATGTACATCTTTTACTAGGTAGAGAGATGAAAAATGTATTTGCATTAAGATGCCATGGAAGCTCCCAAGTGGCCAAAACTCAGTATTGCTGGAAAAATGTTATCACGGTTCTCTTCCATAAAACAAAATCTTACACCAAAAGAACTGCCCTCTTTCCCGCCAAGAAAAAGCCACCTGGTTCTTCACGCAACCCTACTGTTGCAGTTCTCTGACAGCCAATTTGTCTGTGATACGAGGAGCATAACTGAGGTTTTCCCTTACTACAGAGGGCATCATCATTGGGACACCATCACCCACCACTTGATCCCAGGATAGATTTAAGATACTAATCAATTCAAAAATATTGACCTAGCACTTATCAGAACCATCAAAATTTATAATCGCAGATCTACACAGAGAAATAGGTTAAGACAGGAAACAACTGAAACCTGACAATTTCCCCCCTCACGCTTTGCTTTTTGTATTTTAAAAAAGGCAATAATACTCTAGATTGTACAAAATCTAGAACAGCTTTTCCCCAACCTAACCAGCTCAAAAGCTTTTGGACTGGAACAGATGACTATTTTCTAGCGATTTAAATAATATTAAGGGAAAGAACTAGTATTTTTTAAGCAACAGAATCAGTGTGACCCTTGTTTTATTAAAAGCACCAATAATGTACTTGTTAAGGATTAAATAAGTACTTACTTTAATAGGACAGTCAAATGTTTCATGAAATTCTTCTCCTGAATACAATCCAAATACCTGCACCTAAAGAGACAGTTAGAATCAAATCACGTAATAATCACTCTGACAAACACTGAGAGGTGAATGAAAACGCTAATGCCTAACATGATTAAAACAATGCAGTACACTTAACAATTCAGAATTATCTGAAACTTCCTTGGATTCCATTAAGTTTCTCCTATGAACCTAAACAGTACCAGAGTGCTTCTTTGCAATTAGGTTTTACAAGCACCACAAGAAATAAGAGTTCTTTTTGCTTTAGGCTGATCACTTCTGTTAAAACAGATACTAATTTAATAGATATGAAAAGCATTCACATATACTTAATAAAACTCAATGGAACATATATTAAAAGCTTTTTTTTTCCCTGAAAAGCTAAGTGCCTTTTTTTTTTTTTTTTTTAAGGTTAATACATTTCAGCTTCAGAGATGCTTCTTAGAATCCTTCAAGTCTCCAAAAATCTCCTCTGGACTATAAAGCAAAACTAGCATGAAATCTAAGGCCTAGTGTACACGATAGAGTTAGGTTGACATAAGGCAACTTACATCAACCTAACTCTGTAAGCGTATACACTACAATGTTGCTGCACACTACACCAACCTAATAACTCCACATCTGCAAGAGACACAGCACTTAGGTCGATGTAATTAGGTCAACACAGTACCTGTGTAGACATTGCATTGCTTACATTGACTGCTACGGCCTTTAACAGCCCGAGCTGTCAGCTCTGCCATCCTGGACAGCCCGGCTCTGGCGGTCATCCTGGGGCGACAGCTCCAGTGGTCAGTCCTGGGTGGCAGGGCTCCAGTTCAGAGCTTGGGCTGTCAGCCCCCAAAATGCCCCACTGAAGTTGGTGGAAGTGCTCCTGGTGAGGACGCACACCACCAGCAGGAGGAGGGTAGTGTGAACACGAACAGCCGATTTAATTACTGTGGTGGCTGTAGGTCAATCAAACTTAAGTCAACTTAATTGTGTAGTGTAGACATGCCCTAAACACCACAATTTTAATGGCCTTTCCTAAAAGCATCTAGCAGTACTATGTTTTTTCTCCTTACACTTAGGAATTCCTTCTGTGAAAAGGTCCCTCTCCTCTTCTAGTGAGTTGAAGTAACTGTTGGTAAATGCTATTTAATAGTCACCTCTGCAGTTGCAACTATATACAATAATGTTCTCCTTCAATTAGAGCCAAGCACACTACATACAGCTACAGCAAACAAAACTATATTAATGACAGTAAAGATGTTTAATAGGTTTTAAGAACAGAAAAATGTTTTCTTTTCTTTAAAGAACAGATGAGAATAATCGAAGCCATGAATGCAACAGAAATTATTTTTGCAATGAAGAAGATAAATCTTCTATCTTTCTGTTTTGTTCTATCTAAATAATGGTGTCAATGATCATGTGAATGAAAGGTGAAAAATGTTCCTGGAGAAATGTGGATAAAGACAACACAAAATGGTATGAATGGAAAATGAAAACATTATCTTAAGTCCTTGTAAGTGGTACTACCCCGGCCTGGCTAGAGAAAGAGGAGAAGGGTGCACATGTACTTGGGGATACTTATTTCGGCTCTGTAGATTTGGGGGCCAGAAGCTGTAACAGACTCTCCTCCCTGCTTCTAGCAAGCATCATACACACTTTAGACCCCCATACATTTCAAGTGGAGGGATGAAGGAGATGCTCAGGACACATATGCCAACAACAGAATGAGTCTTTGAGCCCTCCAGTAAAAATATATTTACCAGTATGTTCAAGAGATGCTCTTCTGGACCATGGCATTTTCTTATACACTGTTTGTGCTAATTAACTCAGTCCAAGTTTATTTAGCTCAGGGTGTGGTTATCTTGTAAACAAGGAGCAAACAACAGTAATATTTAACAATCACTGTGTAGGCAAAGGAGCAGCAACAGTGTACATACAGACTTAGACATCAGACCCTAGTTTTCCAAGACACACAACCCTATCAACAGATTTTATTCTGCATGTTCAAGGAAATGGACTCAATTATCTCACTGGCTTTTTCATTTCTGTCTTTTATGACTGTAGTTGCCCCTTAGGAATCTTTCAGAAAAAAGTAACAGGATCTTTAGAATAAAGCTGGACAGCCACCAGTGACAAGCCAAAGGAACTTTAGTTCCATATGTCTCCAGGAATATCTGCTCATGCTACGAGACAACACTAAGAGCTAGAGTTGTGATTCCCCCGCTCCTGTACACACACTTGAGCTAGCTCTCATCAAGACAGCATGAATATAAATAAACAGCACAGCTACAATAGCACAGTCAGCAGCAGCAGAGGCATGGCTGAGCCATGCAGAGTACATATCCACCGATTTCAGGGGAGGTTGTACTTGACACAGCTTAGTCGTGCCTGTGCTCTGCTACCTGTGCTACTGCGGCTATGCTGCTATTTATACTTGCACTAGCTCAATGAGAGCAAGCGTAAGCATATGTACACGAGCAGGGGAATCACACCCCTTGCTTGTAGTGCAAACATAGACTTAAAGAATGTTTTACACACTAACTGGGGCCAAGATACTGCTCCGGAGGCTTGGACGTTATTTGGAGACAGAGAGAAGCACCATAAGTCTGCGATGATGGAAGTCAGCCAATGAACTGTACAGACCAGTGGTGCGCAAACTTTTCCTGTTACGCTCCCCCTCACCAGTGTCCACGCCCTCAAACCATTACTGTATAGCCAAGGCTTCCTCGGCAGAGGAGCTTGGCCTGAAGGCAGAGCTGGGGATGGAGAGGGAATGATGGCAGAGCTGGCCTGGGGGCGGAGCAGAGGGCAGAGTGGAGCTGAGGCTATGGCCAGAGCTGGGATGGGGGCACAGCGGGGTTGTGGCTGGGCACAGAGCAGGACTGGGTGGCACTCCCTCCCGCCCCCTGTGGGGGTTGGCCTAGGCCCTGCTGCGCAACCCCCCCACAACATTCCTCCATGCCCCCTAGGGGATGTGCCCGACAGTTTGGGGGCCACTGGTAGAGACGAATGGGTGATATTCAAATTGAGATTGACTCTACACCTACAATAATCTTTGGGGATGGAGGTTATTTTGGGGGTGGGAGGGTAATTTTGGTCAATTGGCATAGCACCTCAGTTTCAACAGAATAAACAAAATAATCAGATGCAGGCAGAGGAAGGGAAGGAGACCAAGGAGAATGGAGGAAAGATAAGAGGTTTAAACATAAGAATCTCTTACCCATCTGACAAATCAGCCTGTATATTTCTTTAAAAAAGAACCACACACCACCATGCTTCTTAAATGAATTAAAACCGAATAACCAAAATTAACATCAGCAGTAGCTGCTAGAATGATAACAGCTCCAATAAATATGTAGCACTGTGTTGCCCATGCACACAGTGATACATGTTTTCAACATTTATATTTTTTCAGAATTTGGAAGTAAAATGGATCCAGTCAACTAAAGGGAAAATAACCCCACATTATAAAACGTATATTATGTTTACTCAGGGGACCCTACAGATCAGTTTATTACTCCTTAATGTCTTTTATTCTACAAAGAGAAAGTGATTCTTTTCAAATTACAAAGCTATATTGGATTTATCCAGTTCTACCTTCTGTCTCCACTCAGTTTATCACATTTTTAGGTAGTCTAAAAGGCATCCCACAATGGGAGACCATTATGTTTCACAAAGCCTCTGTATCTGATTTTATAGACACACAGTATCTCTATATCTGATTTTAGACTCACTTTCTGGGCCGTAAGTATCCCAATACATGGTCCCTTATACTTAAATGGGTAAAAAGGACTAGATTGACAATCCAGTGCTTCCAGACGTAGTTGTTCAGTTGGTTTATGTCTGGGTTTCAAGTCTAAGACTCTAGCTCTAGAATGCTCACTGATACCAGGTCAGGTGGGCCTGGAAATATTTCATTGCTCTCCTCTGACTTCTATGACTAACTCAGGGCCAGTGCCCTTCCTCAGTCACAAAGGCTGGCCCAATGCCAGGTTGAGGGTGGAAGAAGTAAAGAAGGAAAAATGGTGAAGAAAAATAAAGTATATAATTTAGAGGAATACAGAAGCGACAGAGCAGCTCATCTCAGTCTTCCCTCAGAAAATGAATCATACTCCTCTACTCTGTGCAGATTGACTCATGTCTGGGGAAAATACATTCTTCACATTATGCAAAATCTTTACCAGGGACTGCCTATAAGACTATCCCTGTTCATTAATTAATAAAGAATACTTGAGGCACTGTAGCTGGTTCAAAATCTAGAGAGATTCTGTAGCTGGTTCAAAATCCATAGATATTGTTCTTTGTTGCATTTTCTTTTATAGCTGAAGCTGATTCAACAGAATCAAATTTTTTGGTAAATATGTTTATTGATTTTATCATCTGCATATATGTTTTGTACCTACAAAATTAGCAGTCGGGAGGAGATGGAGCTCTCTAAGTACTTCCTAGCCAGGTCTCCTGTAAAGATTAGTGCTATGGGAAACTAGCTGAAGTTTGGCTGACTGAGGAAACTAAGACTCAGGAAAACTAAGATGTATTTCCAGTTCTGCTACAGACTTCCTATGTGTCCTTGGGCAAGTCACTTTCTCTCTCTGTGCTTCAATTCCCCATATGTGAAATAGAGAAAACAATGATAATAATTATTGTTAATTGTTATTGGGATAGTGCATAGGAGCCCCAGCGATGGACCAGGCTTTTCCATTATGACAAGCATTGTACAAACAAGTAACAAAAAGAAACACCTTGCCTCAAAAAGCTTATTATCTAAGTAAAAGACAAGGCGGACACCCCTTTGTCTGTCTTGTCTACTTAGCTATGATCCTGTAAACACTGTAAAATTTTGCACAGTGATAGTCATCCCATTGAAGTCAATGAAACGACTCATAGTGTGTAAAGTTAAGCATGTGTCTAAGCCTTTGTAGGATCAGGAACTTAGATAGCAAAGCCTTCTGGGGAGGGACTATTTTCTGCTACATGTATGAGCAGCACCTAACTTTGGTTGAGGATTCTAAAAGCTACTGTCATAAAAATAAAATATTAATAAGAGTTGTAGTTGTATTTTTCATACTGCCCCACTGCTGAGGGACAAGAGTAGTGTTAAGTAAAATGGTGAAAAAGAGGCAAAGCAAGTTGCATAGATTGTCCATGGTTTGATTCATTTTTTTCCTGTGCACATTGCACTATTCACCCTATTGTTCTTTGGATTCCTTTATAGATCAATAACTCTTCTGGGGACAAGCTCAAAAACTTTTGACTTCTGAAGCTTCCTAACTTTGGAAGTCTCCAGATGGACATCTCAATGCTCAATGTGGGGAAATATAATGTTCCTGGTCTTCAAGAAGAAAAGTGCTCGATATAGCACGCATATTTCAACACTTAACTAGAAATGTGCCAGAAGCAGAACTGGATTGTGAGACAGAGGCTTATACTGTCTTTTATGTATTGCATAATTGTATCTGCCAATGAGCATTTGGAGTCACAGGAACAAAAGCTTGACCTAGATTCCTGGTTAAAACATAATTCATTTTCCAAAGTAATAAACATTTTCTAAATAAAGCCATGTCTTACAATGCACATTAGAAAATAATTATTTACCGAATATTTGGACTATAGTATGTGCATTTCTGCAGATTCCTAAAAAAAAAATTTAATTTATAATTATTCAAATTAATTTAGTGAACCACATTTGTATGATTTGAGGCCGCATTCTGTTATATTCTTATTTCAACTCTAATCCACAGACATCACAGGAGTCCTTACAAAGATGTATTATTTTTTCTTTTCAAAAACATTCAAACCCAACAATACTACTGCAACATATATGATTACCTTTAAACAATTACTGATCCTTCCATTATCTTGCTAAGATTACATCACCCTTGCTGAGTTTCTCACAGGCTGTAAAATTCCACAGCCCTTTTTGATAGGCACTAGTATCCCAATTACTGGGTCAAGATACTAACATCAAGATATCTTTGAGAAACACTAGGCTTGGATATATAAACTGGCTCCATGCATGAGAAGCAAAACTCATTTTTTTAAAGTAAATAGAAATTAAATGGGTTTGTTTCCTCTTTTTTCTATCACAAGAGCCAACATTAGTTTTAATTTACTGATCCTTAATGGATCAGTGGATTAGGACCACCAAGCCCTGCCAAATTAGATTAGGGAAAACCATGTTATACTCAGTAAGTGAGACAGATATTAAGAACTGATTTTTAATGCACCGTGTCTACTAGCAATATTATTTTCAAGAAGTTTAAATACACCATGTGCATTAGAATTTTATCACTGCAAACCAACATTAGAAGAGACTGCCACTGACTTAAAACACCAAAAAAAGAGATTCTTATAAGTGGAAAATCAATCACTAAAACCACTAAATGTCACAGCTCAACATTCCAGGGAAGCAATGATAATTGTTAGTTATACACTGTACGAATGATATATGTCCACAGTCTAGGAAGTAGGTGCCAGTTTTTTAGGACTGTACATATATTGATTTTGCATTTATTTAATGTGGCCATTGTAAGACACTTTATTCTTCTGATAAACTATGATTGCTTATCAAAAGATTCTATAATTCAAGAGAAACATTCATAACGTGTGAAAATGAAAACTAGCAGCCCACAGAAATCATGCCACAAAATCCAATTTTGTGGATTTATAGCAGAAAGGCATTAAACTACTGTCTTGCAGGAGCAGCAGACTAGTCACTGAAGTATAACTGGCACAGCAGTAATGATTAAGGTGACATGTCCTCCTGCAACAGCTGTTAATCAGCTTAATACCAGTTACATTATTGACATTCTTGTAATTACTTTTCCTAAGGCACATTTGTGCAAAATATATTTGACTTTAATTATGCGTATTCATAGGTGAGCCCAATTCCTGAAATGGAAGATCAAATTACTTCTAACACGGGTATTTACTGCACAGATATCATGCGGACCCAAAGTTTAGTATACAAACACTGCTGGTGCCTCTTTAAATATGTAAGTGGTTTAGTTGTACCTTGCCATCTTCCGAGCATATGCCCATATGTTCTCCACTTTCATCCAGGCTGATCTGATTTATCTTCACTGGGCTCTATAAAAAGAACATGTAAACTTTAAAAAAAGTTTTTTTTTTTTTTAAACATGTAAACTTTAAGAAAAAGTTGCATAAATGATCAAATACCTTTCTCCCTCCTCCCCCCCAAGAATTTAAGCAATAAAATCTCTCTAGTGTTTTAGCTACATGAGTTCAAGGAAAAAAAAAAAAAAAAAAAGGTCTTTCTATACCAGCGCTAAAATACATCTTTGTTTCTAGCCTTGTGCCTAACCCAGAAACCTGACATTTTTCCTAATTACCTACTGCAGGGACTTGGAGATGTATGTAAAATGCCATACCTGTACGATTCATAGTTTTGAACCTGTATAACACACTCATTATGAGTCTCTCTTGGCATCGAGCACATTTTTAAGAACACGTTGAAGAATGTTACATCGTAAGACTTTTCAGTTGTTCTAGTTTGGTCCATGGTGATGATAGCAATTATTTTCTCCCTACAAATCTCCGTTCTAACTTTTTTCAGTTCTACCTTTCACATGATCTTCAAAAGAAGGTATTTAAGCAAAACACCACAAAACTACATAACCTAAACCTTGTCATTACCAAATAATTTCGGAAGAGGCCCTCACGATTAAATCATTTATGGTGATTTTATCTTCATGTTATTTGCGATAGAACAAAATGGTTGTCTGCAGCCCCTGAGATTACACAGCTCCACTTTGTATGTAATTTAAGAGAAGCATCTGCCCTTCCCTTCAGGAGTACTCATTACATCATTTGAGTACAAATATTTAACACCATACATATGCTCCAGAGTATTTCAATCCAACAAGTAAAAGCACATCTGACTATACTCAAGTACCCCTCTACCCCGATATAACGCGACCCGATATAACACGAATTCGGATATAATGCAGTAAAGCAGTAATCTGGGGGCGGGGCTGCGCACTCCAGCAAATCAAAGCAAATTCGATATCACGCGGTTTCACCTTTAACGCGGTAAGATTTTTTGGCTCCCGAGGACTGCATTATATCGGGGTAGAGGTGTACGTAAAACTTGCTTGTGCACTATGCCAATCACAATCCCATGTACTGCCAAAATTACAAATAAAACAAATGTCTCATTTCTTCTCTTGTCACTTAAGGATCTTCACCTATCATTTTCAAGATCCCTTACATGTTTTAAAAGACTTTGCAAAATTGTCATGAAAATTTAAAATAGCCCAAACACAAAATACACTCACTGAAACACTTACTATAATGCTGAAATTGATGTAAAAATGAATTGTATATTGTACTCATGGAAAAAACAAACAAACTACCTCTTAGCAGTGTGTACACTAGATAAGGGAACCACCTGCAATTGCACTACCAGGATAGCAGTAATGTAGTGTGTCTAATGCCAGTCATGCTATTTCAGACAGAGTGTTGTTGTGTGTCCACACTTGCTGTTATAATTACACTGTCTTATATCACAGTTCCTGGCTCAGCAGTCTACAGGAGATATCTTAAGGACTTCTGGGAGCCTTTGGGAAGCTTAAAGGAATTATGAGGAAAAGGAATCAAACTCTGGGACATTCACTTCACTGCCCCATCCCCAATTCTCCATCATTACCTTGGAAAGCACCTGCACAGACTATTTCTGGTTAGGTCAGCATTCCTATTGTAGGCTGCTCTAAGTAACCGCCTCAGATTCAATAACTTATCTATCCAGCTATGCATAGGTTGCTGCAAGCCCCTCTGCCTTCTCACTCCTGTGTGCATAGAAGACTCGACCTTTGGTTTCATATATGTTCTGCAAAATAATACAGGCAAGTATCCTAATTGCTACATTAATCGCTAACATGGTCATTCAAGGAGAGTCATCTCCACTGTCAGCTCAGTCTCCCAGAAATTTCATCACTATTCTGCATCTGCTGAGTATAGACTTGAATCATTATCTCTCTAGATTTATGTACTCTGTGAATGGTTTCATTAAGGGATATGCAATGATTCACAATGGGGATAAACACACCATTAATGTCAATGTTGTCAGGTGAGATCAGAGTCGCTTACTGCCTCAGTTTTCAAAAACTCTCGCATTATGCCCTTTGCCTGCCTACCTTATGTACATGTCCACCAGCCATTTTGACCTGTGAAGGCCCACATACCCATCTTTGAGGAGCATCCATTTCTATTAATATACAACTGGGCTAGGGATGGGAGGGGATACAGAATGGACACATGGGTTCCATCAACAGCTCCAGCTAAATTCAAGAATCCCAGCTGTTTCAAAACCCTGAATGATCTCTGGCACACTGGCCACCTTGAACACATCCTCCTGCAGCACACAATATATTGCCATACAAACTTCCACCACATCACTCCCCATGGGCTTCCTAAACCCAAACTAGTGCTCAAATCAATGGGCAACTATTCCAGGGAGCCAACTACTACTGGGCAAACTGATACTCTTTTCCACAGGGAGCTGCGCTCTTACTCTGGTAGATAGCCCCAGCATTCCCGTGCCAACCTCAGCACACAAAAAAAAGTCTCCTTTATCTTACATTATGCAGCCAATACCACTCATCGCAGGTCTCGATAACAACTTGGTCCTACCAGTGCTGTTGTGGTCCAGGCCCTAAGCAGTAGTCCAGCTGATGAAAGTTATCCTCAAACATCACACATAACTGATTGTCCCAGGTGTGGGGAGTGCAGAACCACTGCAGCAATCCTGTCAACTGCTGGCCTTGGTCTTTAGCATCTTCACCAGTAGTGTAGGAACATCCTCTCCTCTCTTAACTCAGCCATGAGACTGCTTTTCTAAACTTCTCTTGCTCAGCTAACAGCAAGAGGAGAGCAGTCATCTTTTCCTCTGTTTAAAGACAAGGCCTAAGAAATGCCACTTCAGGCCTCCTCCATGTTCTGTGCTACCCAGAAACATCTCTGGCTTTTTGGAAATAGAAATTGAAGATTCAGTCCAGTGTGTTATGAAAGGGGCACATTTTCTGTCCTGAACTGGACCTACTGTTGTTATTGGCACAGCTTTCCTACAAAGAACCTTCAATCCCCTTATTTCTTTGATGTTAGAATACCCACCTTGGCCATTGCCAGGCACCTAGTCATAGCCTAAATTGTAATGAATGAATTCAGCTGTCCCAGTATCCCCTCATCTTTCTACATGGCCAACTGTGCCCGCTTGTCAGTCTCATGACAGCTGCCACCACATGGCCTTCTCTTGGACATGCCACCAACAGATTCAAAGGCATCTGACTGTGAAAACAGCACATGATTGAACATTACAGTGTGCACAGCACTATTTGTACAGGTATGAATCTTTCTGCAGTGGAGTCCAGAAAACAGACCAGATATGTTACATAAGCAGTGACAAGCGCATTGTGGTAAGGAAACTATTCTCTGCATAGCTGCAGCATCAGCAATTTCCACCCACATGAGCATGGCACTGGTAGAATATGGTACGGTGGAGTATCACACGATAATTAGCTTTGCTCAAAGCAAACTGGTAGCTAAAACACTTGTGACACATTTGGGTGGATGCAAGGCATGCTTAGAGGGCACCAAATAGATAGTTAGCAAGCCAAATATCTTTAACGTAAGGGCCTGGTGTGAGTAGAAGTTTGCAAGGTTACTTTGCCAGCATTTGGACTCTTCTTTCACTTAGCAATGTTCTCCACATCTTCACATTTTTACACTGTGCTTTGGAGCCATTAGCATTTTAATATAAAAGTAAGGTTATAGTTAAATATGTTATTGTGTAAAACCAGCATCTTATTACTCAACATGCCTGCTCTGTGTGTGTGTGTGTGTGTCTTTTATTCTCAGTTTGCTTTCATGACAAAAAAAGTTATTGTTGTTATTTGCACTACAGAGAGACTACAGCTACAGAAGATCAAAGTGGATATAATCAAAATCAGATATACTTGCTGCTTGTCAACCAAACTGGCAGCTAAGTTTCAACTGCAAAGACATTATAACCAGCGATGATGCACAAAAGAGAAAGAATGTGGACTGATTTTTTCGAAGCTCAAGTTAAATTTGTGGTGCCGGCCATTGGAAAATTCTCCTTACTTGTAATCTCAACAACTGTAACCTGGAGGTCAGTGAGCGGTGATAAACACGGAACCTCAAAATATTGTATTCTTTTTAAATAGTCATGTTTGACTATTAAATACACTTCTTAAAATAAAGAATTACCCATGAGTTTAAAAGAAATGATATCCTATACAAAACACAAGGAACTTGAGAGTCCAGAACCAAATAATAATCGAGGCTGCAATTGCCAAAGCTATGTTCTACTTGTCAACCGTCCAAAACTTACCTAGAGTTAACTAACACTTCTTCAATTCAGACTAAATAGCAAAAGGCTACATATATTATCTAAACTGATGCACTTCTAAAAGTGACTCCAACTCATCTTTTTTTAAAATCAGAAGCCTTATAAACTGTATTAATGTACCAACCAACCAAGGCTCAGTTTGCATTTAGCCATATTCACATTCTGTCAACAGTTTGTAGAGAATGTTGGTTTTTCAGCAAACAAGAAATGCACAAAGAAGTCATACATTTCCCCCCTCTTAGTCCTAAGTTTCTTCATTACATTTTATAGTGGAGTAAAAAAAGTCACATATGTAAAAGACCAGGAAATAAAATAAAAACACTATATGCACATGTCTTTATTTACTCAGCCATCACCACACAGGTACAGCTGCATTCCTTTATTTGTTTAAGCTTGATATCAACTGGTGCATGCAACAGTTTTACTGGTCTGGCATTAATGACAGGTTTTTAAAGTAGAAAGGGAACAAATTTCCTATATAGAATCTGTCACTTTTACGCAACATAAAGGTTAAAGAGGAGGAGCTAGTCAATGGTAGGAAATAGACATTTATTCGCTAGCTCATTAAAATGTGAAAGAAAGATTAGACTACTCAGTGGAATCTGCGGTATTTTTTTTAAGTGGATGGATTTCAAAGGAGAAGAAAATTAAACTAGTAATCTATGAGCTGCTTCTTATTTTTATAAATCCAAACATTATAAGCAATGGAAGCAAGGTTCAAATCCAAAAATTTGTAATACCAATATTATTCAGTGAATAGTAATGGTGATGCTCGGGCCCTACACCGCAAACATACTGGGCACAATATTTTGAAGTATGACAGATAATAAGTGTTTGCAGAATCAGGTCCTTAGGTTGTAAACTCTTTGGTACAGGAACCATGAAACACCATGCGTACTTATGGTACTATATAAATGATGTTAAACCAAATATTTAAAAACATGGAACAAAAGCAGTGTGCTTTAACTCTGGCAGGAAGGAGGATCCACTCCAGTTATGAAGGACTTGACTAAAATGATTAATCTCAGAACAAAATCAGAATTTCATAAAGAAAGTGTGCTAGTTGCCGTGCAGGAAGGGGAAGTGTCTTCAGCTGAATTTCCATTAGCTGCAGTTTTCTTTCTGATGGAGACATGTTTGGAATGCTGGACAAGGTAAGTAAGTTTGACTGTTCAAAATCAATAATGCCAGGCTGACACTATGGAACAAAAAAAATGTTACCTTAATGGGAAAAAAAAGTTTAGGGAAAGGAAAAAAAGATCAGTGGGCATCTTCTATATAATACAGGCTTTTGCAAAACCCTAAATTTGAAGGAAAGGAAGTCAAGTAACTGCCAACAAATGCTCCTCATGTGATAATCAATTACCTAATGTAAAATGCCTGAAATAAACACACTTAGTATGGATTATGTCAGCTCTTCAATTAGGAACAAATTCACGGCCATTCAGAAAGCCTCTTTTAATTGTGTTCTTTGTGGCAACTCCTTCTCCCTTGACACTCATCATCATCCCACCTTATACTATCAATCCCCCAATGGTGAACCTGAGAAATCAATCTGCTAATGTATAATTTGTAAAGCTCCTCTGACTAACAAATGGATAATTGATTCTTTCACAAATGCTGCATCCCCATGGATATGAAGTGGAATGAATAAAAAAACATAAGACTGGCTTTCACTTGAATTCTGTGAGACATGCAATATTTACAAGCGAGAATCTAAACGTTTTAATAGTTGTCTGTGACTTCATGCATTTTAGCCACGGGTAGTGAGCAAGCAATACACACATTATGGGTGTGAAAAGCAATCTAGTGTTCGATCATACTTATGGTAAAGTAAAATGAGCTTTAAGAGGCTCCCATTGATAATACACCAGATAAGCAGCATTTCCTTTCAGTCTTTAAAAAGACTTTTCTTAAGCCATTCATAGCTTAACAAAAATACAACCTAACCCAAGGTTCAGTACCATATAAACACTTCCAAAAGAAAAGTATTCATAGTTCTTTCTGCAATGCAAGATGATTATCATTTCTGGGTCCAAGCATCAACTACAATGCTAGCACAAGACCATTAAACAGGCGAGAAAAAAAAACCCCAAAATTGTCAGTTCCTGTATCCAAAGCCAGCCCTCAACTAGTTGCTGAGATTTAATCTTCAAAAACAAAATCAATTTGTCTACTGCTGGTGCCTTTTGATTATTATAATTGTTTATATCTGTGCCCATACCATGGCATTAGGAGGCATATATAATACCAAATATGCATACATTTCCTGCAATTTACAGAAATCCTAATTCTCAACCTGGTAACCGCCAGCCCACTTTCACACTATAAGCTCTTTGGGATAGCAACCATTATTGATTATGTGTTGTAATAGTTTCCAAACTTGGTTGAGGCCTGTAGGCACTAGCGCAATGTAAATGATTAATGAGGAACCCCTCCCCCCCGCCCCAAAATGCCTCTGTAGTTATGATGCCATCAAGCAAAGGCCTGTCCAGAAATACAAACCTTGTGCACTGTGCAGGATGAAAAAGCTAGCTCTGGCAGGGCATTTCATGGTACTGCCTTGGTTTCCCCATTCACAAAGGAGACTGATATGCACTTCAACTAGTGCATTGTAAAGATTAGTTAGTTCATGCCTGTAAGCAGCTTAAACATAAATATAGCTGCGTAAATTCTCTCTACTGGCACATTTTGACAAAATTACGTAACCTCAATGGGGAGTGACGGAAGGAATTGTGTGCAAGTGATGGTGGAGGAGAAAAGGGAGGAAATCTGGACGACTCTCTCACCATTCCAAGAAATAGACCAACCACCCCGTGTGTTAAAGTGAGAAACAATGTTTTTCCCCACCAGATCAGTATTTAATCCCAGAGTCTGGAATGTTGTCAACTATTTTTAAGTAAGTTGAGCTGAACCCAAAGATGTACTCCTATCACCCAAATGTCTTGTACTGAAAAACTTGTGTTAGAAGAAGAAGAAAAATCCGAAGCCATGCATTTTATATACCCACACTGAAGTCTTGATGCACTGGGCTATCTAGAGCAAATCTTACATAGCTAGAGTGTCATTGACTTCTGTGACTCTGCACAGGAACAAGCAACCACACTGGTGAATCCTGATGCCACGTCAGGGCTTGAGTATAATTTACAGCAAAGGGAGAACCTTGCATTCAATCAATAAATCAATCGATTGATAGAATCTGAGAAACTTCATGCTGTGGCATGAACTTTGAAATATGAGGATTACAAATATAAGCAGTTCTTCACTGGTAGAAAGTAGTATGTTGAATTTTTCAGATTCAAATTTTAATCTGAAATAAATTTATTAAACCCATATCCAATAATTATTCTAATGAAAAAAATTCATTAATAATTGGTATTAAGGTATTGTAAAAAAGTGAGAATATTTGCTCAAGTGCATTTCTTGTAAAGTTCTTGCATCTTCACTCTCCTAATAAAAACTCAAATTGTATTGTGAGAAGGAAAAAAGAATAGCAATGTTTGGGGCTCTGAATAACTCAATATAAGCCATTATTTCTTCTGCAGGGAGGGGAATTATCTGCAGACAGAGGGAGAAAAAGATCATGAACGTTTGTCTAAATCTAAGAGAGAGGATGAATAGGAAAAGGTTTGTCTAAATCTCAGTATGGGTTAGGGGAGAGTGAGACAGACAGAAAAACCTATAGTGATTTCAATATTTTCCATTTCAGTTAATTCCTTAAATTTTGTTTGTCAACGACGGGCACAAAAAACTATGCAAAGAAAAATTAACAAGGGGTCCCTCTAAATCTGGAGCAGATTTAGATAATCAGTATGTCTGCCTAGGAATGACAAACAGGGGCGGCTCTATGTTTTGTGCCGCCCTAAGCATGGCAGTCAGGCGGCCTTTGGCAATATGCCTGCAGGTGGTCCGCGGTTTCGGCGCTGTTTCTGCAGGTGATCTGCCAGTCCCGCGGCTTCGGCGTACCCGCCGAATTGCCGCCGAAACCACAGGACCAGCGGATCTCCCGTAGGCATGCCGCCGAAGGCCGCCTGACTGCCGCCCTCACAGCGACCAACAGACCACCCCCGCAGCTTGCCGCCCCAGGCAGGTGGTTATAAATCCAAAAAAGTTAGGAACAGTCCTGAATCTGCTTTCTTCTAATTATTTTCATTAGAATAATGGTATCCCATTATGGTCAGCTTTAGTAAGTATTCATCTCAGAATGTTAATTTCCTGATCTGCTCTTGAATTAAGAGCTGCACTTTGAGAACTAGCCAAAGCTCAGCTCTAATACCTCTGAGGATGACTGAAGTTACTTGGAGAAATGGGCTAATGATTACGTTTGCAATTCTTACCTCATTAAAGTATTCCATAGAACTGTGTAGCATTTTACCACGGGGGTGGAAAGTGTGAGAAGTCCTATGAATCACAGTTTATCCGTAATTTGAGAAGTAACTGATGGTAGAGATCTATGAGGTCAAAGTGCACATCACAGTGCAGAATTTTTCTCCAGCTATTATTTTTCGGGTGCTCTGACTAGTCTAGTTTTAAAATGTCACCAAGTAATGGGGCTTCTACTCCTTTCCTTAGTAGACTGTTCAATCTCTTGCCAATTTTGCTACTCTGAAGGTTTTCCAGTGTATCTACTCTTTCCCTTTGGCCAAACAAAGGAAAGTAGAAAGAACTCCTTTACAGAGCTTGCCGTCCCTGCTTATGGACCATTTCAGCAACACAAGACACTCATCTCTCCCTAAACACACCTCAGGAACTGCATCACTTGTACCTAAATCCCAGCTCACAGCATATAAGAAAAAATAGATTTTTTTTTTATTATGGTTTCTGTTATTCTCCATCATTGGAAAGTTTTAAGAGCAGGTTAGACAAACACCGGTCAGGAATGGTCTAGATAATTAGTCCTGCCTCAAGTGCAGGGGACTGGCGTAGATGACCTCTTGAGGTCCCTTCCAGTTCTATGATTCTATGAAAAAGCAGTTAAAAACAGAAGAGCTAAATAGAAAATCCTCCCCTTTCCCAATTTCTAAAAAAACATTAGAAACTGGAGGTCTGGGAAAATGAGTTTGAAATATTTCTAAGTTTTAAATGTCTGAACCACTGGAAGAATCAACAACTGGCTTAGTACTAGTTCCCTGATACTGTATATCGTTTTCACTAGCTAGTTGATAGTGATGGAGGTACAAGAGAGAAAGATACCTTTTCCTGATCAGACTGTAAAAATGTGCCAAAACAACAAGAGGACGTGTTATTTTTAGAAGTCCACATTTGAGGAAGGAGAATAGCTATGTTGCCTCCCACAAAATGCAGAATGACAACAAAAATACATTTTTGTCAGACATGCATCTCTGAAAAACAGGATAAAACACAAAAAAATTAAAATAGAAGCTTCAGCACCCACCTTTTAAAGAAAAAATCAAAATGAAGTCACTGGAAAGCAACGAATATTTCGCACCATTAGAGCTATCCATAGAGAATTATGGCCGGAGCCTGAAAAGTGCTGAGCACCTCCTGTAAAGTGCTGAGTGCCCTCAAATCTAACCAACTTCAGCGGGACTTGAGGATGTTCCACACCTCACAGGATGGGAGACAGATTAAAAATGAATATGGTTTCAGTTTAGCTAGCTCAGATTTTCCAAGAGTTAGTGACATCTGAACTGGAGGTTAGAGAGGGTGCAGTGTTGCACCGACATTGCCAACTACTCAGAGGGCTTCAAGACCTTGACCAACAGGAAGTTTTGAGACCCAGCAAAGAAAAAGAAGCAAATCTCTAATGTAACCTTAAAATATAGGAGGATAGATTTAAGGAGGACTATCTGTGCAAGTCATTTTCTAAAGGTGAACTGTAAATTAGGAGCCTGCTCCAACGGTCACAGAAGTCAATGAGAGTCATAGGCCTGGTCTACACTACGGGTTTAGGTCGGCTTTAGCAGCGTTAAACCGAATTAAGCCTGGACACGTCCACACAACGAGGTCCTTTCTTTCGACTTAAAGGGCCCTTTAAACCGGTTTCTTTACACCACCTCCGACGAGGGGATTAGCGATAAAACCGGCCTTTGCGGGTCGGAATTGGGGTAGTGTGGACGGAATTCGATGTTATTGGCCTCCGGGAGCTATCCCACAGTGCTTCATTGTGACCGCTCTGGACAGCGCTCTCAACTCAGATGCACTGACCAGGTAGACAGGAAAAGACCCGCGAAGGTTTGAATTTCATTTCCTGTTTGCCCAGCGTGGAGAGCACAGGTGACCACGCAGAGCTCATCAGCACAGGTAACCGTGATGGAGTCCTCCCAGGATCGCAAAAGAGCTCCAGCATGGACCGAACGGGAGGTACGAGATCTGCTCGCCATATGGGGAGATGAAGCAGTGATAGCTGAACTCCGTAGCAGTAAAAGAAATGGAAAAGTATTAGAAAAGATCTCCAAGGCCATGAAGGACCGAGGCCATAACAGGGACACACAGCAGTGCCGCGTGAAAATTAAGGAGCTACGGCAAGCCTACCACAAAGCCAGAGAAGCAAACGGAAGGTCCGGGGCAGAGCCGCAAACTTGCCGCTACTACGCGGAGCTGCATGCGATCCTAGGGGGTGCAGCCACCACTACCCCAACCGTGTGCTATGACTCTCTCACTGGAGAAACACACAGGGAAGACGGTTCGGGGAACGAGGAAGATGACGATGGAGGTACTGTAGGTAGCTCACAGCAGCAAGGAAGCGGAGAAACCGGTTTCCCCAACAGCCAGGATATGTTTGTGACCCTGGACCTGGAACCAGTAACCCCCGAACTCACCCAAGACCCTCAGGGCACACAGGAGACCTCTGGTGAGTGTAACTTTGTAAATATTTGTAAACATTACAAAAAAAAAGCAAGCAAGTCTGTTAACGTGTATGGGGATGGAGCGGAAATCCTCCAGGGACATCTCCAGAAAGCTCTCCTGGTTGAAATGGGGTGATTTTATTAAGGGGGACATTCAGAGGCGCCCGTTCCTGCTATTCTGACCAGAAATGTTCCCCGCTGTTAACCACGCGGTGGGGGGGAGGGGTGAAGTGATCATCCCAGAGAATCGTGTGTGTGTGGGGGGGTGGTTTACTTGTGTTTGTGCCGCATGTTAACCGGGAAACCGCAGCCCCCTCCTTTCACATTGAAACCCCATTTTAAATGGACAACCCAATTCATCCTTGATATGGGAAATGCGCTGCTGTTTGCAACCTTTCCCACATGTTAAGAAGGTTAAAAAAGCCAAAACACTGTGGCCTACGATGGCTGCCTGCAAGCCGAAATATGCGACCTTGTAATGAAAGAGTGTACCCATTGTTCCCTAAAATGTGTCTTTTTTAACCACCTCTCCCTTCTCCTCCACCAGCTGCAAATGTTTCTCCTTCGCAGAGGCTCGTGAACATTAGAAAGAGAAAACGTAAGACGAGGGACGAGATGTTCACGGAGCTGCAGATGTCCGCCCAGGCTGATAGAGCACAGCAGAATGTGTGGAGGCAGTCAATGTCGGAGATGAGAAAAGCCCAACATGAACGAGAGGAGAGGTGGCGGGCTGAAGATGATAGGTGGCGTCAGCTTGCAGACAGACGGCAAGAGGCAATGCTCCGTCTGCTGGAGCATCAAAGTGATATGCTCGAGCGTATGGTTGAGCTGCAGGAAAGGCAGCAGGAGCAGAGACCGCCGCTACAGCCCCTGTGTAACCAACAGCCCTCCTCCCCAAGTTCCATAGCTTCCTCACCCAGACGCCCAAGAACACGGTGGGGGGGCCTCCGGCCACCCAGTCACTCCACCCCAGATGATCGCCCAAGCATCAGAAGGCTGGGCTTCAATAAGAGTTAAAGTTTTAAAATGCAGTGTGTCCTTTTCCATCCCTCCTCCCCCACCCATCCCAGCTACCTTGGCAATTATCCCCCTACCTCTGTAAGGAACTAATAAAGAATGCATGAATGTGAAAAAACAATGACTTTATTGCCTCTGCAAGCGGGAGGGGAGGGGAGGGTGGGGTGGGGTGGTTGGTTTACAGGGAAGTAGAGTGAACCGGGTGGGGGGGGGGGGGTTGGAGGGTTCATCAAGGAGAAACAAACAGAAGTTTCACACAGTAGCCTGGCCAGTCACAAAACTCGTTTTCAAAGCTTCTCTGATGCGCACTGCGCCCTGCTGTGCTCCTCTAACCGCCCTGGTGTCTGGCTGCGCGTAATCAGCGGCCAGGCGAGTTGCCTCAACCTCCCACCCCGCCATAAAGGTCTCCCCCTTACTCTCACAGATATTGTGGAGCGCACAGCAAGCAGCAATAACAATGGGGATATTCTTTTCGCTGAGGTCTGAGCGAGTCAGTAAGCTGCGCCAGCGCGCTTTTAAACGTCCAAATGCACATTCCACCACCATTCGGCACTTGCTCAGCCTGTAGTTGAACAGGTCCTGACTCCTGTCCAGGCTGCCTGTGTACGGCTTCATGAGCCATGGCATTAAGGGGTAGGCTGGGTCCCCAAGGATCACGATAGGCATTTCAACATCCCCAATGGTCACTTTCTGGTCCGGGAAGAAAGTCCCTTCCTCCAGCTTTCGAAACAGAGCAGAGTTCCTGAAGACGCGAGCATCATGTACCTTTCCCGGCCATCCCACGTTGATGTTGGTGAAACGTCCCTTGTGATCCACCAGGGCTTGCAGCACCATTGAAAAGTACCCCTTGCGGTTTACGTAGTCGGTGGCTTGGTGCTCCGGTGACAAGATAAGGATATGGGTTCCGTCTATGGCCCCGCCACAGTTTGGGAATCCCATTTCAGCAAAACCATCCACTATTGACTGCACGTTGCCCAGAGTCACTACCCTTGCTATCACCAGGTCTTTCATTGCCCTGGCAAATTGGATCACAGCAGCCCCCACCGTAGATTTGCCCACTCCAAATTGATTCCCGACTGACCGGTAGCTGTCTGGCGTTGCAAGCTTCCACAGGGCTATCGCCACGCGCTTCTCAACTGTGAGGGCTGCTCTCATCTTGGTATCCTGGCGTTTCAGGGCAGGGGAAAGCAAGTCACAAAGTTCCATGAAAGTGCCCTTACGCATGCGAAAGTTTCGCAGCCACTGGGAATCGTCCCAGACCTGCAGCACGATGCGGTCCCACCAGTCTGTGCTTGTTTCCCGGGCCCAGAATCGGCGTTCCACGGTATCAACCTGCCCCAGTGACACCATGATTTCCACATTGCTGGGGCCTGTGCCTTGTGAGAGGTCTATGGCCATGTCAATTTCCTCATCACTCTCGTCGCCGTGCTGCAATCGCCTCCTCGCCTGGTCCGGGTTTCGCCTTGGCATGTTCTGGCTCTGCATATACTCCAGGACAATGCGCGTGGTGTTCATAGTGCTCATAATTGCCGCGGTGATCTGAGCGGGCTCCATGATCCCAGTGCTAGCTATGGCGCCTGGTCAGAAAAAAGGCGCGAAAGTAGTATCTGATGGACCAGGAGAAGGAGGGCGGGAGGGAGGGAGGGCCGAGTGACGACATGGTGTACAGGTACAGGAACAGGGAGAAACACAAACAACTGTCACACAGAATGGTCCCCCCAAAGATTAAACTGGAAACCCTGGGCTTAGCAGGCCATTGATTTCACGGAGGAAGGGGAAGCAAATGAACACAGAACAAATCTATTTTTTACATCTTAAGGTGGCAGCCGACGGTGCAGCATGAGTGATAGCCTCTCCAGTACGATGATGACGGATACCAATCATAAAATACCATCATCTGCCAAAAGGCAAGGGGCTGCTGCTGTGTAGCAATGCAGCCCCACGTCTGCCAGCCCCACGTCCGCCAGCACCCAGCATCGCCCTCGGCCTCTTCTGGGTGCTTAGCAGACAATATTGGGCAATTGGCAGAAAATAGTATATTATGACTGGTAACCGTCATCATCGAAACAGTAGCATGTCTGCCCAGGTGGCCATGATTGACAGCCATACCAGTACGACGACGATGGGTACCAGTCATAATATACCATTGCCTGCAAGGGGCTGGTGCAATGCAGCCCTACGGCTGCCAGCCCCACGGCTATCACTCATGCTACACCGTCTACCGCCAAAAGGCAGTTAGCAGCTGCTGCTGTGTAGCAATGCAGTCCCACGTCTGCCGGCACCCAGAGGACATATGGTGACGGTGAGCTCAGCTGAGCTGAGCGGGCTCCATGCTTGCCATGGTATGTTGTCTGCACAGGTAACCCAGGTAAAAAGGCGCGAATCTATTGTCTGCCGTTGCTGTGACGAGGGGGGAGGGGCCTGACGACACGTACCCAGAACCGCCCGCGACACTGTTTTGCATCATCCGGGCATTGGGATCTCAACCCAGAATTCAAAGAAAAGGCGCGAACCGCTTCTCGGCTCGAGCTGTGGCGCAAACGTAGTATCTGACGGCCTAGGGGAAGGAGGGAGGGCGGGCCGAGTGACGACATGGCGTACAGGCACAGGGAATTAAAATAAAGAACGGTGGCTGTGCATCAGGGAGAGACACAAACACCTGTCACACAGAATGGTCCCCCCAAAGATCAAACTGAAAACCCTGGGTTTAGCAGGCCATTCATTTGACGGAGGGAGGGGGAAGCAAATGAATACAGAGAAAATCTATTTTTTTACATCTTAAGACGACGGTGCAGCGTGACTGATAGCCCTCGGCATCTTTCTGGGTGCTTGGCAGCAAATACGGGGCGGTGTATGACGATGGTCTTCAGGCCTATTGCACGAGCTGCTGCTCAGGGAAGACTCTGCTAATGTGCGATGACCCGACTTGTAATAGGCCGGCTAACAGTCATAATACACCATTTACTGCCAAAAGGCAAGCCCCACGGCTGCCAGCACCCAGATCGCCGATGAAGGCTACCAGTCTACTGCACCGTCTACCGCCAAAAGGCAGTTAGCAGCTGCTGCTGTGTAGCAATGCAGTCCCACGTCTGCCGGCACCCAGAGGACATATGGTGACGGTGAGCTCAGCTGTGCTGAGCGGGCTCCATGTTGTCTGCACAGGTAACCCAGGTAACCCAGGTAAAAAGGCGCGAATCTATTGTCTGCCGTTGCTGTGACGGGGGAGGGAGGGGCCTGACGACACGTACCCAGAACCGCCCGCGACACTGTTTTGCATCATCCGGGCATTGGGATCTCAACCCAGAATTCCAAGGGCGGCAGAGACTGCGGGAACTGTGGGATAGCTCTGGGATAGCTACCCATAGTGCAATGCTCCGGAAGTCGACACTAGCCTCGTACTGTGGACGCGGTCCGCCGACTAGAGCACCTAGAGCATTGTATTGTGTGGACACACACAATCGGCTGTATACAACCGATTTCAATAAAACCGGCTTCTATAAATTCGAACTAATTTCGTAGTGTAGACAAATGAGCACTAAAAGGACACATGTGAAAACAAATTTCAAGCTTCCTGCTTGTTGAGTCCATAGGAATTCTACATTGTTTGGTTGCCAGAGGGCCAATTCTGGAGTTTCCTTTGGTTTGAAGTCATATCCGAAAAACAGACCATGTCTGTCAGAGAGATCCTAAGTGATGATCAACCCACATTTCTCATTCTCAGAAGGATCCTAAGCTGCATATGCAAACCAAAAAGGTGGTGAAGATGAGAGAGCACTCACATGAGAAGAGACTCTGAATCATAAAGCGCACTGTAGCCTACTGTATGTGGCATACCACATGCAGTATCTTAACTGTGATAGATAAAACTAAATGTAAAGCTGAATTGATCCCAAACAATTTCTCCAATGCATTTATATTTACATACATATGCATCTATTTCAATATCAGGCATAGTAGGGAAAAGATCTCCACTATACTTTACTTAGCAATGACAAACCACAAAAACTCATTCTCCATTTGTTTCCCCCTTCCCCACCCCACATATGTATCATCTATTTTTCTATGTTCAAAACTCCAGTGTCATACAATGCCTGCTTACTTTTAGTAATCCATACCAGCTGGTCTGTAGTTTCCAGACAAAGGATTGCATTTCTGAGTAGTGAAATGCGAAGATAACGGAGTTCCAAAACTTTTCTCTCCTCTTTATTTCCCTGTGGAGCACAGGGGTGGGAGGGACTAGCCTCCTCCTGCGTGCCACAGTCAAGGACTAACTTGAAAGTAACTATTGTTGCTATACAAGTCATGTGCAGGGCATTAACACCTAAGAACAATCTGAATTGTTTGAGTTTAGCATTCTATTGGGGCTACAATAAAAAACAACTATATACCCGGTCATGTCTTTTTAAATAAATAAGTCACCTTCCAGAAGGGAAACTGTATTAGATCAACAATACCTTACCCCCTATGGGAATAAAATTTTAGTTTTTCCTTCATGTTTTGTTCATTGTGTTATGTCTCTGTTATGTCATTATTTTTATTATTAAAAGAACAGCCTTTTTTTTTTTTTTTTTTTTTTTAATGGAAACAAAGGGCTTCAGCCCCATCATTAATGTCACCTTGGATAACAAGCATTGTCCTCCAGGAAGGATTCAGTTGATTTTTTACTTTCTAACTAGAAAAACAGTTTCTAATGCAAATAATATTTTATTAATGCCAGAATTCTGAATAATTCTGACTAGGCACATAGGATCCTGCCTTATCTAGGCAGGAAAATGGCTGTCTCCGATATAAGATGCAGTTTAACAAAAAGAAAACAGTTCTGGAAATCAGCAATATACTAGCTTCTTAAGAACCAATCCTGTCCAAATCCTCCCTATGCTTTTAAAGGTTGTTAGGATTTAGAAAACGCGCATCTATGTAATAAGTATTCTCTTTGCTAAAAGACAGCACTGTGTGAGTCCTAACACTGCTGAACTCCTACTACAGCAAACACTGTAGCTGGACCATTCCACTGGCCCAGGGGTCCAGCAGCACACAGAAGGAGCTCAGGCAGGGGAGGTGCATGGGGGTTCAAACAGGAGTGGGGAGAGGAGATGGTCACTCATTAAACAAATGCATTTTGCCAGTCAATTCTTAAATTCCTAAAAGGAGTTATGGTGGGAAATGGTGTTCTCTCAAATATTAACATATGATAGATGTACAGCAACCTATTAGCAGCTTATATTTTTAGGAACTAAGCTTATTTGGAAAGCATAAGGAGACGGGAATGAAAAGATACATTCATAGTTATTTTTTACCTCAAAAATAACAGTTTGTTATTTGTAGTATTTACTTTAAATAAAGGGGATTTTAAAAAGCTAGACTAGTATCCTTGGGAAATACTTTTCCCTCTAAAATCAAAACGGAAAGAAAAGGCAAAATAAAGTATAAATATTCTTTGAGTAAGTTTCTTCAAAAAATTATAACATTTATAATTTCAAACTTAATTTTCTCCTATCATTGAAAAAAATGTTGTATTTGGCAAAAAGCTGCCTATAATTTTAATAACTAAAAGTTAAGTAAAGTGTTTTTAAAGTGTCACAGGATGCAGCATAAATCCAGGGAACATATGGAGTGAACCTGGATGGTGATAAAAGAAAAGAGTACTAACAAATAGGTCTGATGGCTATTGTGCTTTGTGTACAACCTGACATTGTTATTTTTGTTCTAAGGAAATGAAAGATCAAGAGGCTGAAAAGGAAATATGTAAATTTACTTAGTAGAACAGTAGTAAAGTCTTCTATTGGATTTAACATTTTTTGAGTTACTATGTGCTTAACAAACCTATATTAAAGATAGTATCTATAATCTACTTACAATTTAGCACTCTTTCATAATAAGAGAATTAACTGTATTTCTGGGGTAATCCTTAAAATGAAACTGGATTTAATACATTTTCCACCACCACCACTCAGAGCTCCCTCTATACTACCAAGCAGAAGACCAAAGTCATCAAGAGCTGAGTGGGAGCTGCCAGCTCATTAAGAAGTGGCATTAGCAAGTTCCCCTGACAGTCCTATTCAACCACGTTGAGCTGTATGGTAGGTAGATCTAATACAGAGCCTTTGGATCAAGAAATGGCAAAGAGAGTTCAACTGCTATACAACCAATACAAGAAACTGACCCAGTAGAAAAGTCAGGACTCAGTAAAATTGGAGCTCCAGGAAGGTGACACTGTGTCAGGAGAAGGACGGGGTGATGTGCGTTTGAGCAGTAACCAAATAGTTGTAGAAAGGCGATTTAATCTTAGGAGAAGGTGTGCAGTCTGTATAGACAGACATTGTGAGAAGGGTGTTAAAACTATAAAAGGAGGAAAATATGGTAGAATGGAATCAATGGGTGAACAGACAGACTTCACAATCTGACTTGGATTAATTTAACCTGTAAAACATATGCTACTACTTATGATTGTTGAGATTTTTGCTAACACCACAAAAAAGTTGACACATGCTGGCCAATAGTATTTAAGAGATGAATGTAGGGACACTACTAGACATTTTAATAGCTGGCAAAAAAACCCAGATGACACTATTTGACATCTTTATATACTAAACAGTAAAATTATTGCAAGCTATGTATTTGAACAAAAGATGCACTTTACTTTTTGTTGTTTTACTTAAATTTATGAACTACTAGAAACTAAGCATATAACAGCAATAATAATAAAAAGAACACAGAGTTTACTGTGTCAGTCAAGTTACGTTAAAAAAACCTAAAGAATCCTGCTGATTGTAATTTGGCTTCCTTATAAGGCTCTTTGTTTTAATCCATACTAGTATAGGAATACTGCACTTTGACTTCAAATTACAAATGCCATAAAACTGTGGTTCCGACACTTTCTTACATTGTGGACCACACTTTAAGTCGGAGATACTCTCAAGGAACAGTTCTTCTACCAATTCTAATTTAAAACCTTGTCTGCAGCAACTATAGCACATACCCTCCCCTGATTTGGCTCTTATTAATTAATTGATAAATAAATAAAGGATGATGATGAGATTGGGGGGGGGGGGGAACCCTCTCTGATGCCAAGGTTCCAACTTCTTTTGTATTGGGGCAGTTTATCTCCTTTACTTGGACATAAGATTTTTACATCCATAAGAAATACTTCCCGTAGCCTGCAACCACCCCCATGTCAGTCTAATCTTTTTGCTTCTCCTACTTCCAACATTTATTCCAAAAGTACGTGTGAATTACATGAAGATGATATGCAAAATACCCATAAGGGCTTTTTTGTTTTTACCTTCATTGGTCAAAAGAACCTCTTTAAACCCTAGAACAGTCCAATGGCTGTCAGTTGTTCTGCCTCATCCAGCCAAGATCCCCCTCCTATCTAGTAATATGAAAAAGGGCAGGGTGGTCATGACTTCTGCCCTAGAAGGGTTCTGCAGTGGGCCAAACTATCAGGAAGAATTGCTTGAAAACTGAGAAGTTTCAACAGCTCCTCAGACCACTTGAAAATATTCCAGTTCACCAGCAATAAAATGTCCAAATTTGGGCCAGGGACCATCTTTTTGTTCTGTATTTGTACAGCCCCTAGCCCAATGGGGTCCTGGGTCATAACTAATACCAATCATACCAATAAGAACAAAATATGATATTTCCCTATCTCTTTATAGCACTGGGAAAAACCTAGACTCATAAAAAGGTATATAAGTCACTCCTAGGTTTTTAGCAAACTTGAATGATCTGAAGTCACTACAGAAGTGTTTTAAATAGATGTTCTATACTATTCAGGTGCCCTAGTTATCATATAATTAATAGTCTTAAAATCAAAGTCCAAAAACATTTTCTTTAAAATCCAACAAGAACATCTCCTACATTAAGGGCCAATCCTTAATCACTCAAATCTCTAAGAGTTTTCCCACTGCTTTAAATGGGAGCAGGATAGCGACTTAAAGCTGTGACGTCTCAGGAATAAGAAAATAGAAAACTCAGCGGGAGCCAGATGCTTGCCCTTAATTCACATTAGAGAGGAAATAAAGTTGAGTCCTGGAAGGGCAATTAGCTTATGTCACAACTGTAATCTTGTTTAAATACTTGTATTAATTTTCCTTAAAAAATAAAAGGCAGATCACCCTCTTTTTTGGAAGGACAGATTAAGCATACATCCACATCTACACTGCCATGCATTGCAAAGTAGCCAGGAAATTCTGGTGGGTCCTGTGCAAAAGACAGGTGTTCCAGCTAATTGGTCTTTACCTTAAATTCTGTTCTTTTGTTTCATTTCATTTCACCACTAAATCTTCTTTCACAGCCTGACAATGCCAACTAAAATGATAAAGTAATGAACAGAAAATTTTAAAAAGAACAGGAGTACTTGTGGCACCTTAGAGAATAACAAATTTATTACAGCATAAGCTTTCGTGGGCTACAAGTAGCATATCAAAACAAGTGACACTCTGAGTTTAAACCTAAAACAATACAAAAGTTACATTCAGAGTAATATCTTCCTGGGAAATGACTGCCTAGGAAAGAGTACTGCAGAAAGGGATCTGGGGATCACAGTGGATCACAAACTAAATATGAGTCAACAATGTAACACTGTTGCAAAAAAAGCAAACATCATTTTGGGCTGTATTAGCTCTTCCGCTCTACTCTGCGCTGATTAGGTGCAAACAAGAGTACTATGCCCAGTTCTGCATGCCATGTTTCAGGACAAATGTGGAGAAAGTCCAGAGAAGAGCAAAAAAATGATTAAAGGTCTAGAATACATGACCTATGAGGAAAGACTGAAAAAATTGGGTTTGTTTAGTCCGTAGAAAAGAGAACTGAGAGGGAACGTAACAGTTTTCAAGTACATAAAAGGTTGTTAGAAGGAGGAGGAGGGAGAACAATTTTTACTCCTTAGCTTCTGAGGATAGGACAAGAAGCAATGGCCTTAAATTAAATTGCAGCAAGGGCAGTTTAGGTTGGACATTAGGAAAAACTTCCTGTCAGGGTGGTTAAGCACTGGAATAAATTGCCTAGGGAGGTTGTGGAATCACCATCAATGGAGATTTTTAAGAGCAGATTAGACAAACACCTGTCAGGGATGGTCTAGATAATACTTAGCCTTGCCATGGTGCAGGGGACTAGACTAGATGACCTCTCGAGGTCCCTTCCAATCCTACGATTCTATGATTATACAATCAAATGTTAAAAGTTATCTTACTCAGAGAAGAATGCTGCATTATGTCCCTTCTGCCATTGGTTGGGTTCTATTTAATCCCTAGCAACTGCATCTAGAACACAGCAAACACTGCTGTTTCATTGCTGAAGTTGGGTTCTCTGTTGATAGGAAGTTCTTTCAAAGCTGCATCAAGACAACTGAAGCCTCAGGTTATCCTCAAAAGCCTTGGCAGCATTTGTTCACAACCTACTGAGACATCAGGTATGTTGGTAGGACATCTGACATCTCACGAAGCAAGGAGGACAACCAGCTATTGGCCAGGAGATGCTGAAACTTTAGCAGGACTAAGTGCAACTATTCTAGAACTAAAACAAAATCACCTTTGAATTTTCAATATTGCAAGAGACAACCTGTTTACTATTTTGTTCTGCCACCCTGATTAAATAAAAAATATTGTTAGGTCAAGACATCATATATATGATGTCTTATAGAGGTGACCTAAAAATAATTACGTATATACTCATTCATTAGCCTGTTCATTTATAAGCTGACCCCACAGTGGATAGATAAAAATAGCAAGAACTGTATATCCTTTCATAAGCCGACCCTATATTTCAGGGGTTGGCAAACTTTGGCTCCCGGCCCGTCAGGGTAAGCCACTGGCGGGTTGGGATGTTTTGTTTACTTGGAGCATCTTCAGGCATGGAGCCCCTCAGCTCCCTGTGGCTGCAGTTCGCCGTTCCCAGCCATTGGGAACCGCCACTTCCCGCAGCTCCCATTGGCTCGGAACGGCAAACCGCGGCCACAGGGAGCTGAGGGGCTCCATGCCTGAAGACGCTCCAAGCACACAAAACCACAATGTATTAGATCAGGAATCGGCAACCTTTGACACGCGGCCCGCCAGGGTAAGCACCCTTGTGGGCCGGGCCAGTTTGCTTACCTGCCGCGTCCGCAAGTTCGGCCGATCGCGGCTCCAGGCCAATGGGGGCAGCGGGAAGCGACGCGGGCCAAGGGATGTACTGGCCATCACTTCCTGCCGCCCCATTGGCCTGGAGCAGTGAACCGCAACCAGTGGGAGCCACGATTGGCCGAACCTGCAGACGCAGCAGGTAAACACACCGGCCCGGCCCGCCAGGGTGCTTACCCTGGCGGGCCACATGCCAAGGGCTGCTGATCCCTGTATTAGATATTCAATTCAATGATTCCATTGTGTTTAAAATCATCAAATTTTAGTGTAGACCCGTTTATAAGCCGACCCCCGCTCTTCGATGCATCACTTTTTTACCAGAAATATTCGGCTTATGAACGAGTATATACGGTAAATCATATATATTATATATAAAAAGCCCCAGCCTGGAAGGGATGTGAAAATTTATAACATGTTTTTAACAAAATTTATAACAAAATTTATAAAATTCTACAACAAAAGGGGTGTCTCTTAAATATTTCATGATTTTTAGAAAATTCCTCCAGTCTTGATGGTCTCAGAAATGTTACATGCTAAAAAGATTTCAATTCTTCCTACCAAAAGACTGCCTTAAAACATTATTTAAATTTGTTTTCTGCATTCATGCATCACCTTTGAAACATTAAATATTAAAAACCAACCCTACTTATAAAGTGGCTCTTAGAGGGGGAAATATAGGTTAAGCACAGGACTTCATTGGCACAAGCCAACACTAGTTACTATATTTGTTTTAAACATGATGTTTATTAAAACACCTGGGAAAGAGGGCATCTATTTTTGCCCCCAAAACGTTTTTGATTTGTTATTTAACTAAATGTTTGCACAGCTTTCCTCATAGCTACAAGTCCTTAATCCACAAGATGTCGGTTGAGGCAATAATTATATTAATCAATTGTAGACAGTCTAAGACAAAAACAAAGTTGTGGAGGCATTTGGAATTAACACGCTGTAAATCACTTCTGCACAACCCTTTGTTAGTGGAGTTATCAGGGGTGTTTGGGTTTTATTTTTGGCCTTTTAGTCATAATTTTCAAAGTAGTTGACACATTTCATATCACTCAATGCACTGAACCTTAATACAAAAGAACACCAGTTTGTCAAATGCAAGTGATTTGAGGATGCATATCAGTTAATCTTAAGTGCTTGTCACCAACAAAAACAGCCATGCTGGTGAGAGCAAAGGCATCTTAGGTGAGGAGAAGGCGTCTGTACCAGGATATTAGCATAGCATTTACAAGATCACCAAAATGCAGGGCCTAAACCAAGAAAACACGTCTCATATAATCCCCCCTGCCTGAAGGCCTCCAAACCTGTTGGGGCCTAGTGGATTCCTTCTACTCATTTTTCTGAGAACACAGGAATTGCAAACTTGAATAGACCACTGGTTCACCTCAGGTATCCCATCACCAACAGTGGGCAGTACCAGATGCTTCAGGAAGATAGTGTAGAAGACTCCATCCCTAATCCTGCAAAAACTATTAAGCACATGCTTAAAAATTACACACTATAAAGTATTCCCATTGACTTCCATGGGATTACTCTCAGAGCATAAAGTACATTACATGTTTAAGTCTCCACAGAATCGGAGCCAACATTCATGGCTTATGGGATAACCTGCCCAGAGGGCAAGTTTCTTCCCCACTCAGCACCTTACAGAATCAAGAGCCCTAGACGTTAAAAATTAATAAATAAATAAATAAATAAAAAGCATAAAGGAAGAATGCAAAGAGCCCAGCTACTTTCTAGAGCTGCCTGGTTTTAATTTACAAAGTATTAGGAAGGTACTGAATTACTTCAGTTTTCAATAGAAAGCACATAATCAATATTAGTCAGTAGAGATTCTGCAAAGGTACTTTCCACATCTCTTGCAAGTTTGACAAAGCTAAACAAACAGAAGTAACTATACTGCAAGAATCCAGTCTTCCAAAATCAGCCTCACGTTTTGAATCAAAATCAATGTTAATCATTATGAAACAGAAAAAAAAGTGTAATGTAGATAATTAGACTCCCGTATGTATATGTTCCTGAGGTTGGGAAGGAGAGAAAGGAGAAAAATGGGACTGAGAAAATGGAGAGTACCAAGAGAAAACTGTGAGGAAACTTCTCATTTATTTTGCATAACAATCACCTAAGTTACCTGTCAGTTTTCAGAGGAGTCTAAGTGACAACATCCTCTAGACTATTTTTTCCTCTTTCAACCCAGGAATGAGTTTTCCTAATAGTGGTTAGCTTAGTTAAACTAAAGGGCAGAGGTCGGGGGTTTTTTTGGTCCTAAAGCAATATAGTCAAGTCTCTGTCTGAAATATCTTTACCTACTATCATTACCATCAACTCCTAAGATTACTATAAATGAGAGTAATGTGTAATCTCAAAATCTTGTCTCTCTCACCAACAGAAGTTGGTCCAATAAAAAAAAATTGGCTTTAATCTAGCAACACAAGGTGGGTGAGGTTTTGTTTGTTTGTTTTACTTTTTACCCAATTTATTTTTTGCATTTGACAATATTTTGTCTATGGTAATTTTCACAGTCTCTCCTGATAATCAGTTTTCCCTGTTTGTGTAGGTCTTTCACATAGTGACAGGGAAAGAGAAGAATATTTTTAAGATACCGTAAAACATGGCTGTAAAACCACAAAAATGGCAGACAGACTCAGGGGCACAGGTAGTACCTGAAATTACTTAATTCATTTCTTTTAAACAGACAGACTTTGAGTTGTTGTTGTCCTTTTAACTATACTAAAGGGAGAAAGCTGAAGCTATGCTTAAAAAACATCAACTTTTTAAAAAGATGTGCGAAATTTTAGCCTCGAAGTTCTTAATTTGACAGGGCTGCAAATGATTCCAAGATTGCAATGATCTGAAACAACATTTCTTTCATGAGAAACCTTCTCCTACTTACCTGAACAATCCTTTTCTTCAAATAATAAATTCCACCATTCATTATAACAGGCCTTCAGCCTATTTACTCCTTGGAGACAGAACCCAGCAAGAGCCAAGGTTAACTAGCTCTCCTTACTGCACAGCATTTAAAAAAAATCTTAGGCCTTTGAAGGGTATGATTGGGGGTTACTGTGTGACTCTCTCCTTCCTGAAAAGATTTTTTCTCTTCACAACCCCGTGGAGGGCAAAATGGTAGGCAAAGGGAAAAAGAAAGGGGAAGGAAGGCTGTCCCGCTCCTTCCCAATCTGATGGTTATGTCTCTCTATTCTGTAATCTAGCGACTTCAAACACAGTTTAGGCTGGATGGCAGTGATTTTGGCAAGGAAAGAGGCACATCAATGATGACAAACTGCCTCAGTAGTTGCAGCTCTCCATCTTGGAAAACAGCACTCAAGGGATTGTACACTAAGCTTGGGAAGGGTACTTCAGAGCTGCGACAGTTCACACACATGCAGCCCTCTTTGCTTTAGAATGCCTGGTGATTAATAAGATACATTATATTACACTATAATTTAGAACCCACATAACTCTGTCATATCAAAAACAATTTTAAACGGAATCTTAAAAGGCACCTCTTCTTCCTAAACCTTGCTTAACTTCAGCTTTCTATTCTAAACTACTGATGCATTACAGCTGCTGAGCAAAGTTGAAAAACAATTAAAGATAGACCTGGAAAATTTCAACCTGGAATAATAAAATTTTAGGAGAGTTATAAGCAAGTGAAAAAGGGATTTTAGAATAGAAATGCTTAAGTAACCTACCTTAATTTTACTATAACAAACATAAAACAGTAGCTGTTGCTAGCATTCTGTGTTATAAAGCACACACACACACACACACACACACTTTGAGGGACTGGGTTTTTATTTGCCTCTATTTCATGGTAGGGTATCCTGGGATCTGTGCAGATGAGCCCTTATGCCCATGCAGTGCACCCTACTGAAATCAACGGGGCTTTGCGCAGGCATGTGGATCACCTTGTAGGATTGGAGCATTAGTGATCACTAGTTGTAGGACTGGGAGGAAGAGGAGACTTGCAACAAGAGGAAGCGTTTCAGGCATATAACACACAGAGTCCACCTGTGGGGTAAATAGAACTTTCGGGCAGATGCATTTCAGGCCTGAATCTAGGGGAAAGACACTAACTGATTTTAATAGACTTTGGATCAGTCCATTAATGAATAGCTTAGAAATGAAGAAATTGGGATTTAGATAAAATTCTGATTTGCCTGAAATAAATCAGATTGGAGTAAAATTACAAGTGTGTGTCTTTGGCAAATAGCACCTGTGTAAAGTAATCAGAACATGGAAGGGAGCCAGGCAAAGCCCTTCTTCCCTTGAAAGTATTTTGGGGAACTTCTATGACTTGTGTCATAAAGGAGGTCAGATTAGATGATCACAATGGTCCCTTCTGGCCTTGGAATCTATGAATCTATTAAATGCAGTCAGCATCTACCCTGTCGGGCTGATGGAGCACACACAGTTAACTTGACTTTCACTAATCTCAAGTAAGGTCACTGTCAATCTGACCACTATAATATATAAAATTTCCTTCAAAGGCTGTTCCTAGGAGATTTTTTTTTTTTTTGGTGGTTTTTATTTTTTTGGAAACAATTGTGTAATTAGATTGTTCAAATATAAAAATATAACCTTTCACCTTTCATGTGCAGCTAGCTGTGTCAGCTTCAGAACATGTGTTCTATTTTGCAAACATGTCGACATCTTGTGATAGATACTTTGACAAGAGCTGACGCTGCTTTTGAAAAAGTGATGTCTGCCCATTAGAATTTGTGACAATGCTAGAAAAAAAAACTTTACTAAAATAAAACAAAGCAAAAAGAAAGTAACATACACTCAAACCCTCCATACTTTAAAAACATGCATTTAATACCTTAGAACACAGCTTTAAATTCAACATTTCATTCATCCTCAATGATTCCAGGAACAACAATAATAAAAAAAAAAAAAAAAAGTCTGCCTCTTCTCCTTCAATCAATACCATCCCTTAAGAGTCTAAGCTTCAAAACATTCACATAAAATATTAGCTTTATATATTTGCAGTAGATAAACTGAACTAGCAAGGCAATCAATCAATTTTCAATTACTTTTGGCATCTTGATAAGATGATAGCACACATACTAACAATCAACAATAGTCGGCTAATAAGTCGGCTAATACCTTAAGGAAGTCAAGAGCCTCTAGAGGAGGTAGATGATTATCGTTAATTACAATCACAAATATGTATTTCCTTTTCTGTAGTAATGATGAACACATCCTACATGCAATCTGAGATGCGTCCACATAAGACAACGTGCTATAGTGTCTTTTTCCATGTTTCATATTCATCTTCTTATAACAGGAGGAGTTTTTGAAATGTATTTTTAAAATTTCAGGTGTATTGAGAGCAATAGCCTCATTTACTAATTGGTACATCATAATATTTTGCATCGCAATACAATTTTTCTATATTATGTTTTACTTACAACGTCAACCTTTTGGGTGATGTTTCCCTGGACATCAAGTAAATAAACCTTGCCATAATGTGTGCCGAGTGCCAAAAACTGTGATAAGAAAAAGAGAAAGAGACTGATTAAATAAATACATTGCAACTTTAAAAATCCCACCAGGTAAAGAACTCCAGGATATTCAGTAGATTAATTTTTTAACAGCAACCTAAAAGACATTATTCTATGGACGAAGCTTATTTTGGATGCACCTAAAGAATAAAACAGGGCTTGAAGCCCATATTATTGTGATCGTGCAAGTTAGCTGTCAGAATGAGTCATGGGAACCCTCATCTACTGACAACTAATGGTATGTCTGCACTCTGTACATATTGCCTGATGGACTGTGGCAGCAAATTAAAAATGCAGCGTGAAAGCAAGGGTAACACATGCTTGAAAATAAAGCTATGGAAATTATTAAGAAGCTATTTACTTTTAATTCTTCTTTGCCAATACAATAAATATTCAAAAACAAAGCTACCAACTCTTAGGCCCTTATTACACAGAATACCATAACATGGAAAGCTATTTAAAGATCTACTTAATATTATCCTGATTCTTTATTTTCTTTGACACTGTGCTATTTCGACATTTAATGATGCATGCATTCACCCGCCATTTTATACTATGATAGTCTAATTATGACAAATTATTTCTCAACAAATACACATAACAGAACTACACATTTATTTGATAGAAGTAAAAAGGCAAATGATTCCAGGAGACCCACAGTTAGTTGAACTGTGTGAACTAACCCTAAACAAACCAGCAGAAACTTCAGTACTACTTGATATATGACAGATGGTTTTTCTTTCTTTTTTTTTTTCTTTTTTTTTTTTTTTTTCTACTTAGCATTACTCAAATGGCCTAGGCTCCTAAATTCTCTGTATTTCTCTGCATGTGAGCATGCTTCATTGCAACCAATAATGAAATGCTCAAATTTACAAGCACTACTAAGCGTGTCAGTCAAGCAGCACAATCTTTAAAAAATAACCTTACAGAAAGTCAAGGTTTAAAAGGATTTATCAAAATGGAATTGCTTAAAATGAAATTTCAGTTCAGGCACTTAAAATATGAAGCTACATTAAAGAGGAGTAAAAAAAAAGGGAAAGAAGGGGTTCATTAGAAATTCATCCCCTGCAATGCCTTTCACTCCTGCAAGGTTGCCTTTTTTCAGGAAGAAAAAAGTCCCCCGGGTAAAAAAATCAATACTGGTTAATAAAACATCAGGTGTGCAGACATAACTAGGTATGACTATTCCACTGCACAGGCCTGCTTGAATGCACCAGGTGCCAGGACGATTAGTCATCCAGTGCAGACAGAGAGCCTGGTGAAAATATGATGCTATAGCATTGAAAGAAAAAATAATTCCGGGGAGAAATTAGTCTGACTATATAAGCCAGAATTTGGGACTCCCAACAAAGTCAAATTGTTCTAATCAGAAGTACGTGTATAATAGGACTATAATGTCATTTATGCCAACTCTTTCGTATGGTTTTCCTTAACGCCCCTCCGCCCCCCGAAAAAAAAAAAAAAAAAGCTTACACTCTACCTTTGCTTTTAGGCTCTCTGTTGTAACAGACCAATTCCCAAAAGACCAATCCTCTAGCTTCTAATAATATTGATCCTTCTCATAAATAGTGTAGAAATCTAAGAGTGTTTGGATACTTAAAACAGCCTTACTGTAGTGTCACTCTTTGCGACCCTATAGTTAAGGTTGGTATTCTGGAAATTTCCATATATAAAATTCTATTTAATCAGTTGGGTTTAAAAATTCACTTAAGACTGAAAAAAGATCCCAGACTAGGAGGAGTTTCTTTCCAATTTTCAAAACATCTGTTTGATTTTAAGTCTTTAATGTTTAAAAGAGAGACTCACAGTTTTTTGTTCATACAGTTAAATTTAAAATTTAACAAATTTAAAACATGAACTTTCACTACCCTAAAAAGTGCCTCTTGAGCAGCTGCGCCAGTATTCTGAATAAAGAAACACTCAGCACAAGTCTTAATCTTGAATGTATAACAAAACAACATATCACAGACACCCCAATGGTAGCTGCTTTGCAGCCATTATGGTCTGCCAGAAAATTATAACTAAAAAAATATATATATATATACTATATTAAAAAATGTAATATATACAGTTGTAACACCTTTTTGATAGGAGTCATTAAAGTCATATACTTTCAAATGTACTTGTCTTTAATATTTTATAATTTAATATTAAAAGCAAGTAAATTCAGAAAAAGAAAAAAATTGTTTAGTTGATGGACAGAGTTACAAAAATCATAGCTGAAGTTGCCACTCCATCTTCTCACAAAACTGTACTTTTATTCCCATCAATGCAAGCCCTTCTATCTTCAGTGTTCTTTTGCTCCTGCGTCTTTTAGACTAATGTTAGTACAGGTTTTGAGTCGCATCCCTTGGTCTGAATGTACTGAGCCTAGTTTGCTTGTAAAGGATCAGGAATAAATGTATTTTAATTACTTTCCGGTTAATTAACAAAATCTCAGTTGTCTTCCACAGATGAATACCCTCTCCCATGAAATCAGCCCCTGGCAGGATTGAGTTTGTTTGGAATGATTCAAAAGATGCTGAGTTCTTTACTTGATAAAGTTGGGACTGCATCTTGATCCTAGCCCATGATAAGTTTTTTAATTAGAACTAAATCTCACAGTAGCTCATATAAACATTCCACCTTACAAAATATGGAATTCTTACCTCTTACCCCATGGGGCGGGGGGGAGGGAAGCAAGCATTGTCCAACAAGAGGTTACTATTAAGTCAGCTCAGCTTGCACTTTACTTAGCTGAGACAATCTTCAGATTTGTCAGTTCCTTAACCAAAATCTCTAACTTTTTTGATAAAGATAACATATAAACAGACAGATATTTTAAAAACAAGCAAACAGTTAGTTCATATCCCCACCCAGAAAAAAGAAAAAGGTACCTTTTCATGCACGGTCATGCAACTGGCTGCATCTTTTTGGAGAATTTCAGTCACTCCATTAGAAAGCCTTTCATACTTCAGCTTGGGTTCTTCTTCACTCTCATCTTCCTATGTTATTAAGAGTTTGGGGAAGAGGGAGGGGAAAAGGAGGGTTTTTTTAAGTTTAATTTAAATACCAAATACTCAAAGACTCCCCAAATACTATCACACAGCAACAGCCATAAATGGTTCTCTATGATCTCTCAACAACAGCCACTATACTTAACATTCCAATTACTGGTACCAGAGATCTGGGTGCAACTAAATACAATACTGTAAATAAGTAAATTGATACAGTTAAACTGTAAGAGGCACTTAGTTGATTTGTAACAAGCAGGAAAAATGTACATGGGTACTTTGTTAAATAATGTTACTCATTCCCAATTAAGAAAAAAATAAAGTATGGATATGGCAAAGTTGGTGATAACAACAACAAAAAAGTATGCAGCTGTAGCCACTTTTAGCTCCGAGTTGAAGCATGCACATTACAAGAAACTTGAAGACCTTTACAAGATGCTGCACCTCGGTAGGAAGGACAGACACAAAATGCTGTGAATAAAAATAAAAATATCTACTAGAAATGTGTTACCTGTATAAGACATGTCAATGGGTTTTATGTTCAAACAAACAAAAAGTAGAAATGTTGCTGCAAAACTGTTCGAGAAAAAGATCTGGACACAGTAACCTTCATATGGATAAACTGATCTAGCACGTTTCTAGTACTTCAAACCTACCCTGTTGTTACCCTTTAAACAAACTATGTAGTCATCCAATCAGCATTCAGGACTGAGGAAAGGTACATAAAAGTGACACAAAGTTAATGGTTAGATATGAGAGAGAGAGCTAGCTGATCAAAACAAACAGTCAATCTAGTTGTGTACCTTCTATAAATGAATGCTCAAGGTTCAATACAGTATTTGGGTGTTTATACCAAAATGCCCTACTGCAGTTTTATTTATATTTTGCAAATGGATACATTTTATATTTAATAGCTTCATTTGATATTATATATTCCAAAGCATCCTTACTATGAAGTAGTATATCTACAATGACATCCCCCTATTCTCAATTAGAATGAGAACACCACTATCAAAAGTAAGAGTTTAGTGTATACATACTGGATATAGTATTCTTTTTCACTTTCTGTCCTAAAAAAGATGTGTATCATTGCAGTGCACTGTTAAAACAACTCCGGTGTTCCACCCCACTGATGGGTGAAATGATTCTAATACTGACTTCAAAAAGGGGCGTAGGAGGTTCAATTAATATTCATAAAGCATAATGAGAGCCTCAGACAAAAGGTGCTATAGATGTGCTGTTTTTTCATGTCTAATGAGTATAAAGGCTATATAACTCCCAATGGAGAAACAAAAAAACCCAATAGTATTTCATTTAAGCCTTTCATCAAGTAAAAACAAACTAGTCTTTTGCTATATTAAAAGCCAATATGATTACTTAAAATACTAAACTACTGAGACTGTTTAAACTATTATCTCCCATGTTATCATGATATATGTTCTTTTCCAGAAAACACAATAAAAATATGAAACTATGATAGAAATTCAATATTTCATACCACCAACTTACTGAATACATGCTAGAATAAAAGGTTCTTTTAAAATTTGTTCGAGAGTTTTATTGCTGCATACAAAAGGAATTAATATAGGGATGTCAACAACCATGACATAGTTGTCTGAAGTGAAATGTCAAAATGTCCAGCAAGAAACAATTTTATTCAGTAAATCCAACACTGAACAAAGTTGTTACCAGTCAGAATGACAATGTCAAATTAGAGTGCTGTACATAAAAGTCAGCTAAGTTACCTGTGCTTCCAAATCCTTAACAGATGAAAATTGTAAAAAGCATGAAAAAGTAGTGCTTTTTATTTATATATTTTACAACAATTAATACATTACTGTATTTCTTACAGCATTACAAAGACTACACTTGAAATGCATCAGTGATCTGACATAAATATGTGAAGTAAAAATTCAATTCTAGGCAAACAGTCTTTGTAATAAGATTCCACATGTTGCTGAAGTCTGGACATCATATGTGCAACCAATGTGAAAAGTTAATTCTAGTCTCTCGAGTATTTTGCATAAAAGCATTCACCCACGGGCCGTTAGAGAGTGTTACTGTAAATAAGTTTTGCCTGTCTTATTTATGAGTGGAAACTAAATAATTTTTCCTGCACATGCATATAAAAATATATATACTTTCAAAACTCAGTGTACTGAAGCATTCTGCCAGGCTTCAAGAAAATGTATATAAAATGAAAACTTCAAATATTAGCCACAATGATGTACCCACTTCATGCTTTTCTGATAGGTATCTTTTATGTAAAGTAAAAGTCAGGCAAAAGGTGAATTTGAGAAATTTCTGCCTCATTGTAAAAAAAGGAAATGAAAAATGATTTGTAAAAAAATACAAGTTTACTCTATTGCCACAGACTATCACATTCTAAATGAGAGAGAAAATGTCAAACACATTTAATGTACTTGAGCTTAACATCTTACAAATATTTTCTTATCAGGAAAAGCTTTTATGCAGCCTGAACTTCTAAGGTAAACACAAGCCAGCATTAATAAAAAGCAAATCAATAATTTTTGTTAAATTTTAATAATCCTGCAAACCTACAAATAAAACCATCAGCAGCCTGAGTTGAGATGACAGTTAGCTGCGTTTCTATGACAACCTGGTGGAATAGTACAAGTCCTGACTTGCAGCAAAGCTAAGATATGAACAGAGTGACATTTACCCCATACAAGAAAACTCAGCTTTACAAAAAAAAAAAAAAAAAAATCAATTTCTCAACTAACATGGATTTTTACTAAGTGTATGGCACTTTTAATTAAAAGACAAGTCCTTTAAACCATCCTAGGACTCTCAAACATTTGCAAATAAATTTTATATTACTGTTACTTGTAGTATAGCTTAACATGTTTTTCATATTTTTGTTACCCAGAGAACTAATGCTTCATAACACTTAGAGTTTTGATTTTTTTGTCAAATATATTTGTTTAGTATTATTCAAACAGCACTTGAAAATATCCAAAGTTAGAAGGTTAAAAAAAAAAAGTACTATACAGAAAATTTTTGAAGCTCTCTGCAATGAGATATTTAAATCTTGGTTGAAAACAGACAAACTGTAGCATGGCTGTTCCAGCTTTTTTTAACTAATTAACAATTTGTAAACCACAGGGAACACCATTTTAAAAATTATTTTCCATTGGTGTTTCTGCTGTTCTGTTTCCCTTAGATTTTCTAATTCCGAGAATGAAAACACCCAGTATATGCTATAAAGATCTTTTCCAGTTACCTTAGAATATTTCCTACTGAAAGCCATACACAAAACTAACACAATTAACTAATAAGATCAAAAGAACTTCTGTTTAGAGCTGTATCCTCTGTTAATATGGAGCTCCTTAAGTGAAATGGGAAGATGCTCCTCTTTCCATTCTTCAAATCTGTCTGTATATAGTGGACTACCAACTCTTCAAGAGCCAAACAATATAATAGACTACAGAGAGCTAAAAAGGTGGCAGTAAGTCTTAAAAAGGCCAGTTTAGTTAGAGGAAGACATCACTCGGATTTCTCAATACTAGGTTCATAACCTAACTCTCTTGAGATATTCTGAATCAGTCTTTCCCAGCTTTGCCTACAAGAAGGACTGCAGTAGAACCCAATATACAGTGAAAACTGACATAAGGACCTTACAAAGATGGTCTCAAGAGAGACTCTGTGGGCAGTTTCTTGAGTTACTACATTAGTGTATATTCATTCCTGCAGCATAGGGTTTGCCCACAGGATAGTCTGTCACATGGACTATATGCTCTACTGGTTATGGATACTCTAATTGTGTTATGGACACTGACAATGAAGTGCCATCCTTCCTGCATAATTTGTCATTATGAGTTTCAAAGCCTACCTAGTATGTTGCAAATAAAGCCTTTCATGGAAATAAACTTAATCAACATCCTTTGTCTTTAGCTTTTAATGGATGCCAACGAATACAGTGGCCCTTACAGTTCGAGGCCCTGATCCAGCAATGCATTTAAACACATGCATTACTAAGCACACAACTCAGCTCACTGAAGTGACTACAATGTGACAATGCACATGCTTAAAGTTACTTACTGAAAGGCTTTGCTGCGATACACACTTTTTAGCAGGGCACCTCAGACCAGGAAAAAGTAATTTCTCACAACCAACTCTCACCAGACTATCTTTCAGATAACTTCCGATTTCACAACATGTGAATGAGAAACTTCAGTAAAATGCCATGTTTCAAGCTAGACAGGAGTCAACCAAAAGATGATTTCATACAGAACATTTGATTAATTAATGCTTAAAGAATATGAAGGAAGAGTTAGGCATTGCAATCCTATTAAAACCAAAAAGAAGACATCTGTAGAGAAGTTTGGGACTTTTAAAATAGTGATCACTGTACCACAGAGAAAAGAAATTGGAGCTAGCTGGGTGTTTTATTGACAGGGTTTGTGCTACACTTCTGGCGATACTAGTTTAGGAGCTGCACCAAGATTCTAAGTGAAGCCAATGGAGAATTACCACCTCCAATTATTCTCCCCACTTGTTCTCAGTCTAGCATAAAGGTTCAGAGAGCTTCTTATGGTTATGCAGAGTGCATAAAACATACCCTTTGTGAGCTGGCTCACAGTAGTTTCACTTGTCACAAGAATTCTTCAACAGATAAAGAAAGATTACAAGACTTCTGTACTTTTACATAGTATCCAGGGAGAATTACTTGTCTTCCTCTCTATATGTAAGTACAAAGTTCATCTACACATATCTAACAGAATTCAGTTATCTAGGCAATCCATTACTTTTTGGTCAGCTCAAGGCCCCATATCAGGCATGTTAATTTGAGTGGTCACCAACATATAAATAATTTCTGTATGCTCACTTCTAGGGACATTATGCATTAGTTAAGTTTGCGTGAGTCTTTGAAAAAAATTCCCACAGCTGATTTGGAAGGAGTAGGGTCCTATAATCACATGTACCACTTCTAAGAGCAACATTCATAGGAATTTGGATACCAGCTCTGCCAACAGTATTAAGAGCACAGCTCTAGCCAAGGCGGGATAGGCCTGCAAAACAGTGTTTTACCCCGAAAATTTAAAGGATTCCCGGCCACCACAAAATGTGGCAGCAAACTCAGAGCTGGACAAAGGATTGTACACATATCACCACTACATATGGGTATCTATCAGATTTGAAGATGCTGGAGTACATGTCTTGACCATGTGCACAGAGGGCGTCAGTACCAGAACTGAAATGACTCCATTGCTCTCAGTCCACGAGACCATGCTGTATCTCAGACCATTGTGTGTATACTCCTTATGGCCGAAGGTCACGCTGGCCAGTCAGCACAGGACGTGGCTCAGCCACAGTCCTGACACACCCACATGTAGTGGTGATAAGACTCTAATGTGAACTGTTGACATTTGGCAATGAAAGAATCCATCAGGAGCTATTTCCCACGTGCCTCACTATGAGGCATGTTAGACTGGTTCCCACACCCAAGAACAGAAGAGGTAGTTGCAATGTGCAGCGGCAGTCAAAAAAGCAAACGATGTTAGGAATCATTAAGAAAGGGATAGATAATAAGACAGAAAATATCATATTGCCTCTATATAAATCCATGGTACGCCCACATCTTGAATACTGCGTGCAGATGTGATTGCCCCATCTCAAAAAAAGATATATTGGAATTGGAAAAGCTTCAGAAAAGGGCAACAAAAATGATTAGGGCTATGGAATGGCTTAAGTATGAGGAGAGATTAATAAAACTGGGACTTTTCAGCTTGGAAAAGAGACAATTAAGGGGGGGGGATCTGATTGAGGTCTATAAAATCATGACTGGTCTGGAGAAAGTAAATAAGGAAGTGTTATTTACTCCTTCTTAAAACATAAGAACTAGGGGTCACCAAATGAAATTAATAGGCAGCAGGTTTAAAACAAACAAAAGCAAGTATTTCTCCAGGGTGAAAGAAATATTAAATTCTTACCACTACTGGGGCTGGCTCCGGGCTTGGGAAGGGCAGGGCTCTGGGCTTGGGAAGGGGCAGGGCCTCGGGCGGAAGGGGCGGAGCTGGGGGGGGGTCAGCCTCCCCCAGCCAGCCTATCCGTGCTGTCTGGCCCCCGCCACCAATTTAAAAGATCCAAAGGCTCTGGCCACCACAGTAGCAGCTGGGAGCCCTGGGCCCTTTTAAATCACTGGCCCTGGGGCAGCTGCCCCTTTTACCCTCCTTTGTCGGTGGCCGGGGAGACGGCAAAAGAGGCAATGATGTTAAAGCGCTGCAGGGGTGCTTTAACGTCGTTGCCCCTTTTGCCTCCCCTGTCAGCGGCCCTGCCAGTAGGGTCCTTACTGGCAGGGCCGCCGACAGGTGGGGGAAGGAGGGAAGGGGCAGCAACGTTAAAGTGCTGCCGCAGCAGTGCTTTAACCTGGGCTACGTACGGGACAGTACCGGCTTCTTACCGGTACATCCTTTCACCCCTGGTATTTCTTCACAAAACGCACAGTTAACCTGTGGAACTCTTTGCCAGAGGAAGTTGTGAAGGCCAAGACTATCGTCTGTCCTGTTCTCTGCTTCTGAAGGGTGAAGCTGTGTTGTCAGGATTAGGATCATAATTTGTCAATTTTTCTCAATGCACTCAGAGATATATTACTATGATATACACATATAAAATAATTGGACAGGAAAGAGAGACATTTAGTAGCCTTTCATGTTCAGAACCCTAATTTGCTGGAGAGCCAAGCAACAAAATGGAATAAGCTCTAAAGTAAGCTATTCTATTGCTGATCCAGTTGAAAGTAAAATGTTGAGAGGTAGTGGAGGACCAGCCTGCAGATATATCAGTGTTAGAGAACCACTGGCAAGATAGTGTGAAGAAATGTACTCTACTTCCCCAGTTATACCTACTCCACAGGCAAAGAAAGGAAAACTTTCTCTCTCTCTCCAGGGCTGACAACATAGCATCTTTTTCCATGTGGACTAAGCGAGTTAAAAATGAAATTGAAATAAATATTAAAAACCCTTGCAAGCTTCTAACCTTAGAAGAATACATTTGTATTAATATGGCTATTGCTATACAATAGAATGGAGGTGCTCAGATTGAGGTTACCAACTCATGAAGTTACACTTGTATTTTATGCTGCCAAAAATATTGACCTCTATAGTTTTATGGTGAAAATACACTGCTTTTCTGAGTAAGGACATGAAGCGAATCAACTCCTGTGCAACCCCAGTATGGTTCTTCATAAGCCAAATCACCAAAAACATGCTGATCTTTGGCAAATATGGATCAGGCTGTCAGGAAAATTGGTGTGAGAAATCTTTTCTTCTTTCTTTTCTTCTGATGGATTTTCTGCTGAGGATTTATTTAATCCTTTGGCTTCTTTGGGAAAATTGTAGGTATACTAAAGCAAGGAATTACAATGATATGGCTGCCCATGAATAAATATTAAGATGGTTGCATTCCAAGGATGAAATAATATACAGAAGAAAGGAAAAGCACACAGCATTTTATTTCTTTTCAGGACTGCCATGGTATAAAGAAAGTCTCACAATATGTGTGGCGCACCAATTCCAGATTCACCCCTACAAGTCTAGACATAAGCCAAGCTGTGAAGCAGAAGTACAGAAGACATACTGCACATGAACAATCCTCATAAGTGACATGTAAAAAAATATAGTCCACAAAAGTATTTGGTTTCACTTCAGCTGTCTATTTGTTTTTTCTCACTTGAAGTTTTGTGTACACCAAACCATTGGGAATTATAAAACCACTTCAACCGCATACAATAATCCTAGTCACTCTAATTACATAAGAGCAACATAAGATGGCTTGATATGCATCCGAAGAAGTGGGCTGTAGTCCACGAAAGCTTATGCTCTAATAAATTTGTTAGTCTCTAAGGTGCCACAAGTACTCCTGTTCTTCTTTTTGCGGATACAGACTAACACGGCTGTTACTCTGAAACTTGTTGTATTTTTGATATCCCAGACAAGTTCCAATAGGGAAGGAAAAGCCTAAGACAAGTCAAATCTGAATGAAACTACATCTTTCCACTTGTATTTCCCTTTGCTGAGTAAGGAATTTCAACAGAACCATTTGTTTCCCTTATGAACACTACTCGGGCACTAACTGTTGCCATCTTGTGATCTACTGCATATGAATACCCTACAGTGCAATTTTGGGAACAGTCATTTTTGAAGTTTCTTTTATCAACTCGCTGAAATGTGAAACTGGTTAGGAAATTATTGAATAAGAAAATTCAGTGTTGCTTCATCCACATCAATGAATTAGTGTTTTGGGAAGGCCACATCTGCACACACTGTTGACACAGTAGCTTTTCAATTGCATTTAATTTATGTAACGTGCAAGGCAGTATTTTTACCTTTTATATATTCCAAAACACACACTGACAGGAGAACTGGAACTTCTGTTTAATATTAATAGCTCATTAAATGAAGTATCTAATTTTCACACAAGAACAGCAGATATTAGAAGAATATAGTAGTAAAACCAGTAACCCATTTTTCTTGGAAGTCAATCCTATAACGATGCATATTATAATCTTAGTCACTGCAAACTTGTTTTTAAAATTAATGTATGGAAACATTTCATTTAAACTTCAATACATTATTTACAATGCTCATCCCACTGACTCAAATTGATAAATTATTTGCATGATACATTTTCTCATTAACAGAGTTGGTTTTTTTATTGCATACCTTCCCTTTCTCCGCACCCTATTTAAAAGGCTGGTTTCACTTTAGGTATGCAGGAAGAAGTGAGCTCTCTCTGGCTAGTGAGCATGTGAGAGAGAGAAAGTATATATAAAACTTTTTAAGAAGTTCATATACAGTACTTTTTATTTGTAGATCTCAAAGAACTGGGGGGAGAAAAAAGGAAGACTAAGGCTATCTACACTGCCACTTTCAGCGCTAAAACTTTTGTTGTTTAGGGGTGTGAAAAAACACCCCCCTGAACGATAAAAGTTTTATTGCCGAAAAGCACTGGTATAGACAGTGCTTTATCACCAGGAGAGCTCTCCCCCGGCGATAAAGCATGTCTACACTGCCCACGTCACTGCCCACTGCACACACCACTGTAACGGGGGTAGTGTAGGCATACGCTAATATAGCCCCCTTTTACAGATGGAGTAGGAGAGGCATGGAGAGGTGAAGTGGCTTGCCAAAGGGGACACAGTAAATTGTCAGACAAAAGGAGCTGAAATACAAGAAATGGCAAAGATGCAATCAAGGGGCTGATGTAGTATCTGAATCTACTTTTAATTCATTTTTTGTCAAGTTGATGGTGCCGCTTTAACGACAACAGTAGTGGAAGAGCCCATCTGTGCTTGATGCCCTGTGCCAAGAGAATATTTTAGTGGGGAACGTAGCAGGGCTAGGAAATCTTTTTTTTTGTTTTTTACCAGTTGCTGCGTTTACTTGAAACATTTGTAATTAGGTCTGGATCAGTTCAGAGTAATCTAGGAGCAGGGCCGGCTCTAACTTTTTTGCCACCCCAAAAAAAAAAAAAAAACCCACGCCATAACAAACCCCCCCCCCACCCGCGCCGCCCCACCGAACCAAAACCAAAACCAAACAAAAATACCCAGTGCCGCCCCGCCGAACCAAAACCAACCCTCCCGCACTGTCCCGCCGAACCAAAAACAAACAAAAAAAACCCACCGCCGCCCCGCCGAACCAAAAACACCCCCTCCCCCCCAAGTGTCGCCCCACCAAACCAAAAACAACTCTCGTTTTACAGAGGGGAACTGAGACAGAATGTAGTTGAAGTGCTTGCCCAAGGTCACAGAGAAAGTCTGTGGTAAAGACAGGAATTGAAGGTCTCTGGAGCCCCAGTATGGTGCTCCAAATCATTCTTCCCACTCTATAAAGTGCATATCATCAAGTTAACTGACAAATCCCCTACTTCCCTTGTGCAGACCAGTGATCTACACTGATGGAAAAATATATGTAAGTTTGTGGATAGCATAATTATTTTGTGCACCAGACATACACTGGTGGCAGAAGTAACATCCACATTCGCTCACAAGATTTCACAACAATGCCATAGATAGTCATGAGGCAATGTCACATTGCGCAGATACTATGAGGTAGTTCAACTATCAAGCCTTGTTACTGGTTGGCTATAGTGATACAATGCAAAACAGCATTGAGGTCCAAAGTGATAAACATCAGGGAACTGAATATAAACAAAGTTCAAGTAGGTGCATTGCACAAAAGAAAGCTTTTGAATCTTCCAAAAGCAGGTGTAAAAAGGACTCTCTACTCAGAAGAGATGATCCAAAAAGATCTATGTGTGGGTTCTGCAATATAAGCTAGCAGGGGGAACTAGTGCAGTATTACCATCTCTTTTTTTTTTAAAAAAAGCAAACCCCAAATGGTACATTACATCATTCAGTGCAACAGCATTTGCTAATAGAGAACTAAACTGAAAAGCCAAGGCACATCCTAGCTGAGTATTATACTCAACTCACAAAGTCAAGGAAAATGTATATTTACCTCTCAACTTAATACTTTGTACCACAGATCTATTAAGACGCATTGATATAAAGCTAACAAACATGTGAGAAGATGTTTACCAATTAGGTACCTAAATCTAATCAAGATTTGGTTGGGAAAAACAAGCTCAGTTGTAAAAGTAACCACTTATAGCTATAGGTAAAACTGAGAAATCTTGCTTCATGCTGTACATAATTTATTCAGACTTTCTTCTCAACGGTTTATGAACAATCAAAAGTCAGTTTACCTTTTTTTTAAATATATATATATAAATAAAAGGCCTCATCAAATCTGACAGCCCTAATATGCAACTCCAGGTGCTGTAAAATAACGTTAAATACAACAATGAAGTAGCATCATATCTAGAACTTTTCTGTGAAATAAACCTGTTCGATCTAAAATGTAGCACACTTGATTGTTTTATGGGTTGGGAAAAATGAAGTATATGTACATCACATGTGCCATTTTAAAAAATGACAGAAGTCTAAAAAAAAAAAAAAAAAAAGTTAGTGCTTCAAGATTGCAGTGAAAATACTTTGCAGCTAAAGTACTTTTTTCTCCCGAGAATTAAAATACCATTTTAGATATATTGTTTGCTCACCATATCATGGTAGATTAAATAGTAGCCTGTCTACATGATAAGTAAAAGCTCATAATACCCCATATCATATGTAAGGATATGAAATAAGAGAGTAAATTGTAGTGTAGTTACAATGAAAGATCTGCTACAATTGCATAGTGTTGACACAAATAACTACCACCATCATCACTGAAAGGTTTGCTGAACATACGAGGATATGTACTACCTCTACTAATTTATACCTATGTGCTTTAGACATTCTAAATTAAACAACTGGAAAACATTAAACAGATTTAAATGGCCTCAGGAATTCAACTTACGGGACCAGTGGAAACCAGATTTGCAATGAAGAGCTGTGTGACATCACATAGGCAAAACAGTCATTTTTACAAAACATCACGTCTGAGATCCATTGTGATGCTCTGCCATTGATTCTGTACAAGCAGCATCTTGACATTCATTAAGGAACAGTTAACTCAAAGCAGACCATGCAGGTGGGCAAATTATTAGCAGTATATTTTCATTTGTTAAGAGCAGACAATGTGTTCAGTTTTGACAGAGACACAAAATGGAGAGAGTCCCTGTCTCAACAAGCTTACAATCTAATAGAAAAAAAACAGCAAGATGGTGCTGTGAAGTCACAGTAAGGACTAACATAAGAGAGTTTTTTCCTTGTGTGCACACAATTCAGAAGGGGGAGGGGGAGGAATGGTTCAAAGAGGAATATGCGGTCCCTTCTAACCCTATGATTATTTTCACCCTTTCCACACCACAGAAGAAGATTTTTGCAAGAAATTAAAGCTTAACATGGGCAATTACACCTTAATTCCTCTGATAACAATGCTCATCATTTGCAATTGCCCCTTACGCCCAAGAATCTCAAAGGGATTAAAGCTAACATCAATTGTCTGCCATTAATTTTGTAATGAATATAGTGGTAACTGCCTATAATGAATCAATGTAATAAATGTTATACGTATTTTACTTATGTATAAACCAAAGTACAGAGAATTAAAATGGTTTGCCCTAGTCACATAGGTAAATCTTGCCACTGGTTCAGTGAGTCCAGTCCTCTGCTATAATCACAAGATAACACTGCCTGTCAACCCCAACTCTAATCTCATAACAATGTATTATGTTTAGTACGAAAAAAGAGTGAACACACAGGGATATGGACAAACTAATCCATGACCATATACATTTCACACCAAGAGAATTAAAGCAGCAATTCACCACACTTACTCTTCATGCGTTTGAATGGTCAGCATATATCATTTGATAATTATGCCTGAATGATCCTAGGAAATGGTTTAGTCAAAGATGTGGACCTCCAGGGATCATGGACATGTTTCACTAGTTCACTTCAGCACATTTTAGATATTGTTTCCAGGCTTGTTGTAACAGCTAATATTTAAAGACAACCCATCACTTGTCTTTATAGAACAAAAGAACGGCCAGACTGGGTCAGACCAAAGGTCCATCTAGCCCAGTATCCTGTCTTCTGACAGTGACCAATGCCAGGTACCCCAGAGGGAATGAACAGAACAGGTAACCACCAAGTGATCCATCCCCTGACACCCAGTCCCAGCTTTTGTCAAAGAGAGGCTAGGAATAGCATCCCTGCCCATCAGACATTAATGGACCTATCCGCCATGAATTTATCTAATTCTTTTTTGAACCCCGTTATAGTCTTGGCCTTCACAACATCGTCTGGCAAGGAGTTCCACAGGTTGACTAGGCATTGTGTGAAGAAATACTTCCTTTTGTTTGTTTTAAACCCACTGCCTATTAATTTCATTTGGTGACCCCATAATTCTTGTGTTATGAGAAGTAGTAAATAACACTTCCTTATTTACTTTCTCCACACCAGTCATTATTTTATAGACCTTTATCACATCCCCCCCTCAATCATCTCTTTTCCAAGCTGAAAAGTTACAGTCTTATTAATCTCTCCCCATATCCCTAATCATTTTTGTTGCCCTCTTCCAATTTCGATATCTCTTTTTGAGCAACTATATCTGCATGCAGTATTCTAGATGTGGGTGTACCATGGATTTATATAGAAAATATCATATTGCCTCTATCTACTATTAACTATCTTGAGTAGTTCTTAACTCTCTTGAGTAAGAACCAGAATTAGGATTTGATCCTTTAGGTCCTGTCATACCTTCCCAATAGGACTGAGAAGTAGGTGGATATTACTCGGTGTATTTATGGACTAACATAAAGGTGCACTGCCATAAACTGGTTGAAAGATTTCGACATGAATAATTTTGACAATTTTTTGGACCAAATTTAACTAAGGGGAAAAACTGTGAAAATATAGACAAAAATCGCAGTCTGTTTTTTGCCCAGCTCCACCTTCAACAATTATTAAGGCTACTATTATGTCGCAGAGGTCACAGAAGCTCTGACTTCCATTGTTCTCCATGACATTTTCTGCCCCTGGATTGGAGCTCCCAGCCAGCCCCTTCCTGCCCCAAAGCTCCCAGCCCCCGCACTGGTGGGGGCTGGGGGACCCCCCCCCCCAAGCTGATCAGCTGTGGCGAGCGGCTGGGGGACCCTGCAGCTCCCAGGCTTGGTGGGCAATGGGAGACCCCCCCCAAGAGTGCCTAGCCAGCCCAGGCGCGAGGGGACCCCGCAGCCGCCCAGCCTCGTGGGCAGAAGGACCCCGCAGTTCTGACTCCCCACAGCGGCAGGAGACCCCAGAGCTCCCACTGACTGCAGCAGTGGGGGACCCAAGAACCCCAGGAGCAGTGGGTGCTGAACCTGCCTCCTCATTTTGTCAGGGATATTTTTAGTGAAAGTCAGGGACAGGTCACAGGCTTCTGTGAATTTTTTATTGCTTGTGACCTGTCCCCGACTTTCACTAAAAATATCCCTGACAAAAACTTAGCCTTAATAATTATTTATACAGTGCTGTAAACATGCATGGTGTTTTTAAAAAGTAGAGCGGTGAGATCCCTTTCCCAAAGAGCTTTAAAACTACAAAAAACAAACACACAGGCTAACAGTTCAGATATAGGAGACTGAGAAAACAGCAATGGAGAGCAGGTTACTGTTGTACATAGTAGGTTGCCTCAGCACATAGCTGAGCTACATCCCATGCAGCCCTATCGCCCATCACTATCACGAGCCAATCAGATCCAGGGGTGACAAAATTCCAAAGTGTTGCTGCCCAAGATTGAGTCATGAAAGCCCTGGCTCAGGTAGCTGCTTCAACAGTAGCTGAAAGCTGGGGTTGCAGCAGCTGAAACTGCAGGCAGAGGGGGCGGGACAGCAGGAGGAGGTATGAGGTTGCTGAGGCCAAGGATGAAAATACCATAGCATCCCCTGCAGCCAGCCAGGAAGAAGAAAATCCAGCCCAGGATAAATACAGCCACCACAGTCACCAAAGGAAGGAGAGTTCAACCCAGTACAGGGGACTCAAGCCCTCCCGACTACAAACTCACTCAACAGGGGAGTCAAGACCACCAGCAAGATCCATTAGGTGACTTGACAGCCTAACTACAGCCAGTGCCTGAACCCTAGATCCCAATCTCCAGTGTAGTTAGGTGAAGAGCAATGTTTCTCTCACCACCATTTCATTCTAGTTTTGAGCATTGGGAGCCACTTTAAGCTATCTAATCGATAATGGGTGAAAGTCACCTACATGCTCAGGCAATGCCCAACGTGATTAGCATCTGTCCACCACCCTATTGGGAGAGCTTGGGAATGCACTGCCACCTATTCCACTCCCCTTCCCTGTCCGCAATTTGACCTTTGTGTTTACATACAATGCAAAAATTAGAGTAAGTACTAAACATTAAACTTCCACAGTCGCATCCAAGAACTAAGTTTGGATGTACTGCACTGGCGTAAGGAGGGAAGACTTGGATTCATTTCAGCTCCCTTTGGGGGGAGGGATAGCTCAGTGGTTTGAGCATTGGCCTGCTAAACGCAGGGTTGTGAGCTCAATCCTTGAGGGGGCCATTTAGGGATCTGGAGCAAAAATCTGTCTGGGGATTGGTCCTGCTTTGAGCAGGGGGTTGGACTAGATGACCTCCTGAGGTCCCTTCCAACCCTGATATTCTATGATTCTTCTGCTCACCCAATAACACCACCTGAATACTTAAATTTCTTTGATGGTGAAAACATTTCAAGTCGATAGACCAATCTTGTTTCAAAATACGATCTGGCAAACATGGGCTGAATAAACTAAGACTAAATTTAGGCTGTGAAATCATTAAATATCAGTTGCACTTCTTTAATGTAATATACTATATAGAAATGACATTGTCAATCACATTTTCATTTGTTCAAAGCAGAAATGCATGAATTTAAAGTTTTACCTTCTAACATGATTCACTTTATTAAAATCTTGTGATCCCAGGCTTTAATATCAAGTTGTATTTTTATTTTTTTAAGGGTACACATTCGCTATTAATTTGCCCACAGCTCAAACCACCTGTTAGAGCACAAGCACACTTCTCTGGTAAATAAGCGGCTGCCAAAATAGAAACAAACAAAAAACAAAACGAGACCCCAAAAAACCCTGCATATTGACAACCATGAGGCCCCTGTACACAGCCTTACCTCAGAATCATCCGTAGATTCTTCGTTAGACCTGATTTCCTGAAAGCGATAAAAAAAGCATGAAGAAGAAAATTTAACATATGTGCAGAGTAAATGATAATTACCTTACTTTTTTAATTCTACAAGCCTTTTTATTAGAGGCAAAAGGTCAATAGAGTTTCAAGCGATTCTGACTGTGTTACAGATGAATGATTATCTTTTCTGCTTTTCTTGTTTCTCCATACCCATTCTGTGTTTAGGACTTGTAATCTGGTGCCACACTGACAGTCAGTGGCACTGGTTGGCTGTGATGCTACTGTTGGCTACCCTAAAGCAGACAGCAACTAATACCACATCATTCCAGAAATGTGCATCATCTAAGGCTCTAAGCAATAGTCAGGTGCCTGTGAAAGGTTTTCCTTCACCAGCACCCGGCAATCAATCTTGCAAAGCAATATCTAGCATCTCGGCCCGCAGGACAGAACTGCATGCTCAAGTGATCCACAGGCCAACTTCTGTATTTAGCCACTATTCGGCCATTAATTCATTGGCTTATTTTGAACTGGTTAACTCTTTTAAACAGTTTCCCAGAGAATTCTAATGATGATGCATATTAATAACAACTCTTCCACTTATGCACAATTCAGACAGAGTGCCTTGCTCAAACCTTCCAAGAAACTGTGCCTTTAAAACATCTGCCTTTCAAGACAATGAATCTTACCATCCTACAAAAAAAGAGAAGAGCCTACTCTTGCTAATCTCTCACCTGTCCACTGGTGAAATCTGCTGATGCCATGCCTCCTCAAAGAGGTCAGCAAAATGAAGATTTACTTAACGTATTTATAGTTATCAATAGCAATAAAAGGTTACAACTAATATGCTGACAGTGAACGTAAGCATTTTAACAACAGCCCGTGATATAAATGAAGAACGAACAAAAGAGAAGAAGTATTTCAAATCTTATGAAGTAATATTTTGACAATAAGATATTTAGGTACAGCATTTCACAAGAGACAAAGTTACAGACAATGAGAAGAGAGATGAAGGAGAAAGAAAATCTAATTCTGATGATTACCAGTGTTTCATCTTTAGTTTGATGGTCACATTTATTTATTTTCGTGCTATAAAAATGTGCTTATTGTAACCTTTAAGCACATAGCAAATGCCTTCTCTGCACGATTGAAGATCACTATTAGTAACCAAGCAAAACAGCTTAGAGAGGGAGAAAAAGTCACATTTCCATTTACTGGTAGTGACTCCATACATGGCATTATCATGCTTACAGTCATCTGCCTTTCCAAGCTTTATTCACTACAGCCAGGCCCATCTCTAAAATATTGTCCTTAAATCGGATGCAACTGTTTATTCTCTGTTCAAGCCATGGCATGGGGAAGGGCAGAAACAATGTACTATAAAATGGGGGTAGAGGTGAAAAGGAGGGAGGAAAATCCTGACATTCCTTCAAGTGGAGGTTTGAAATATTTTTTGCCCATTGTCTAACTTCTCTTGGAAGTGGTACAGAAAGCTCAATCCAAGGAGCACAAATTCCAATCAAAGCATGTAGTGAAAGCATTTTGCAAGTTACAGTTAGTATCTTAGAAGAAATTAAAAGAAATTCCATTCAATAAAATATTTAAGTCCTAAAAATATAGAACTAAATTATGGTGACATGCAGAGCACTAAACAAGTGACATGAGCTGAAGCACTGTACAGCACAAGGTGCAACATAGAATTTATATTACACTTACAGTATGTTATTAGATTTAGAAATGGAGGGACTGCCTTTGTTTCATGCACAGCACTAAGCACATCATCAGTAATTAATAAGAGAAACTATATGAGATTCACAGTTCTGATATTCTCAGTATTCTCAAAAGATTTCCCTCTTTCAAGAACAGAACTTATAAACAAAGGAAGGTATATAGTATAACAACAATGAACGACTGTGACTATGAATGAGAGTAACTAGGGCCCCAGTCACATAAGCAGTTAGTTCCACATGGGCAGATCCCTGTGGCCTCATGGGGTCTCATTTCAGTCAATGAGGTTCCACAAAAGCCCAAAAACCCACCTGCACAGCATAGCTCCCAGGAGCTGGGCAAAAAAATACCAGGACATATTGTGCTACATCACAAAGGCCTGCAGAAGTTGACTCAAATCACTTATCTATGTAAATGCCATAAAAGAGATTTTACTTAGACAGGCACTCAGATACCATTGTGATGGATGCTATTAACAACCTAAACACATAGTACATACACAAGGGGGGAAAAGCCACACAAGCATATATTCTACATCCAGGGTGCAATATTATTTCTAAAATTTACAGCTCTGACAGTTTATTAAAGGAAATGCTGAGCAAAAATTAAAAAGGAAATCCTGGGGTTTGGGAAGCTAATGAACAGGCTCTGTATCACCAGCTAGGACATTGGTAGTGTTTTTGGGTGTTTAGAATTGACAGATACCCTGCTAACTCACTATGCAAGGGAGCTACTCTGAAAAGCTTTCTGCCTGACTTCTCCCATTCCCACAGGTAAAATTGGAATAGTAACCACAGTCATGACTACAATGGGGTTTTGTTGGGATGGGTTTTTTTAAATGTATGAACCAAGAGGATTATCCCGAATTCTATTTTTTATTTTTAAAATAGTCTCCTAACTGTGAACAGAAAATCCCTGATGAGTGACTAGTAGGTGACCAGAATCCCAAACAGTGACCTAATAACTATAATTGGCAGGCCTGTCACACGCTGGGATGGAAGGGGGGTGGGGAGGAATTAGCAGTGGTGGTGTATATTTCAGCCAATTGGCAGATGCTGGTTTTCAAGAAGCCTAAGAATGGAGAAATGATACACAGATGAGAAAACTGGGGAAATTTAAAAGAATTCCTAACCAGTATAGTTAATCTCTGATTTGGCAGGCTTGATAATGCATCTCACCAAATGCAGTCTTTCATCCACATTGTTGTGGGAGGGTTTTCCCTTTACACTACATGCCATCAACTGACTTTAGGCCCATAACTTAGATAGGCAGGGAAGGAGAATCACAAAACCTAAATTCCAATGAAAGTTCACCTGCATGCACACACTATTTATAGTTCCTCTCCAGTGTAGGGAAACCCAAACATAAATCACTGCATCTTCTACATGCGAAACTGACCATCAGCAAAAGTGAAAAGACCACTCTCATATGATAGTCCATAGGGAGAGAAATGCCAACAATTAAATTAGACTGTTTTAATAATCAAAAGGTGTTCATTATTAAAAAGTAAGGATTTTTAATATGATACTTTTATTTATCGACTGTGCTTTCATGGGGTGCAACAATTATGGATTTTAGTGACAGAGACAACGGAGAGAACACAAAGGGAAACTGCCTCGACCAACAAAATTCACAACATTGTAGAGGAGGTGTATATCTGATATGCAACCTTTAAATACCAACATTAGGACCAGCCTCCTTCAGAGAATTTAAATTTCTCCATAGTTAGGAGAAATCCTGGGAAAATAGTTCTCCTAAGCTTTATTATGCCCAACAAAAAGACACCAGTCACACTGCCCAATATACTGACAAAAAGCATGTGTGGCAGTGGAGAAGATATGGAAAAGAATTTTCTGAAGGCTTTAAACAAATTATATTTATAGCATATGAAACTGCTATACTTGGGCTGGGAAACTTTTTCTTAAATCTATTTTATTCTTGTCTCACGTACGGGAACCACCCAACCCCAAAGAATGTTCCATGGAGAGAGTCCTTTTGAGCTGAAAAGTACTATGTGTAACAGGTATATTAAAAGAAGGTCTAGAACAACCAAAATTTCAGCTGCCTCCCAGAGAATATCCTCCCCTCCCCCATACTCATTCCCCAGTTTCCAGAAGAGAATCTCTCCCCCAACCAATTCAGATGGACTCATTTCTTTCTTCCACCTCTGCATTCTTGATCTTCCTCTGAAGTGAAGCAGCCCGCATGCAACAAGCAGCTGTGTGCTCACACATGCTACCCTAACATTTATTACATCTGCCCCCAGATTCCAAAGATCCTGCCTTAAACCCTACCTGCCAGGGTTTATTGTAAAATATTACATTAAAACTAGGCCCCACTCCTGCCCACATTTAAATGTATAACTTTACACAGGAGTAATCCCACTGACTATACACTTAAATGTTGACAGGACTGGACGCTAAACATAGACTACTGCCTATTACACTATCTGAAAGACTATTACTGTAATGATTACCAGTTTTCCTTGAGTCACATACTACATTCTAAAACTGCTGCACACATAGAACTGCAGAATAAGGTTCTTCAGCCTCAATCGTGCCAGGAGCTCAGCACATGCTGACCCCTGGACTCACATCAAAGGGGCTTCGGGCATGTAGAGGGATTGAAACATTCAAATTGCCATTGTGGATGAGACCTGAAATCCATCTAGTCCAGAATCCCTGTCTACCACTACTAGATAATTCTAAAGTGCAATAGGCAGGCATGGGATAATCTGCCGCCTCCCCAGCCGATTAGGTTTCACCCTGATATCCAATAGTTAGAGACTGCCTTAAACTCTAAGGCATGAAGTTTAGCATTTCTTATCCCTCCCGCCCCGCAAAAAAGTTATCAATTAAGATACCTCTGTATATTCCTGTTATACATATAAATCCTTTATTGGACCTTGCTAAATTCTTGGATCTGCCAATACAGTGCATACACCGTATCAAGACCCTAATGACTATCAAAATTTTGTTTTGTCATTCGAAGATTTAACACACTTCCTTCTTTGCTCTCAGAATATAAAAGTTGCTTTAAAAAAAAAAAAAAAAAAAAAAAAAAACTTCTATACCATGGAATGACCACGAAAGAGATTAAATTTTGGACAAAATCTAAAGACAGGTTTCCCTGTACAATACAGTTCCCAAGAAGAGGATTTTCTCATATAGGGTAATATGACCAATTAGCTCCCTGGTGGTCTAGTGGTTAAGATTTGGCACTGCCACAGCCTGGGTTTGATTCCCAGTCAGGGAAAAGTGCCGTTACATCAAAAAACCTTAATTATTCAGGGTGGTTAAACACTGGAATAAATTGCCTAGGGAGGTTGTGGAATCTCCATCTCTGGAGATATTTAAGAGTAGGTTAGATAAATGTCTATCAGGGATGGTCTAGACAGTATTTGGTCCTGCCATGCGGGCAGGGGACTGGACTCAATGACCTCTCGAGGTCCCTTCCAGTCCTAGAATCTATGAAAAGTAATTTTAAACAAATTGTTGGTATATAATATTTAAGAATAGTTCCAACCCAGAAGTCACCAATAATCTTCTCTTTAAAATAATTTAAGAAACCGTAATATTCTCTCCTCATACTCAACAACTGATTGAGATTGATAACTGATTTGAAATATTACTAAAAACTTAAACTTTGACAAAATCATAGCCACCAAACTCAATCAATATGAATTTGATATAACTAATAAATGAGTGGTATTTAATATCCAATAGCTTTACAGAAGTCAAACTAGGGGGGTTGATGATTTCATGCTCATAAATTTGGGACTTTAAGCTATTTTTATGCATATGTGAAAATGAATGAGACTACAATATTGATTCTGAACCTTTGACAGAGATGAACAGGGTTTCAGCCTCAGCTTTAAATGCCCTCAGGACCACACTGTGCTGGCATCGTCAAAAGGAGTGGATACAGAATAGCCTGCAAAACTGTGCACTAACCCTACACCACTCTTCTAGCCACAAAGCCCACAAGTTCTGCTTCCCACAATTCCCAATTCTACTCCTGCTCCTCCCCTCCAATCCCCACCCCCTCCTGCTGCCTCTGCCCCCCTACAACCTCCCCACTCCTCCTGCTGCCTCTGCCCCCACAACCCTCCTCCCAATCTACACCCCCTCCCGCTGCCTCTCCCCCCACCCCACAACCCTCCCCACCGCCTCTGGCCCCCACAACCCTCCTCCCCCCTCCCCATACCTAATGCTACCTCCACCCCCCCACAACCCTCCCCACCTCTCCCGCTGCCTTCACCCCCCGAACCCTACCCCCAATCCCCAGCCCTCCCACTGCCTCTACTCCCCACAACTCTCCCCCAGCCCTGCCCCCTCCTGCTGCTGCCCTCCACAGCCCTCCCCCCAATCCCCGTCCCCTGCTGCTGCCCCCCCCCCCGAAGCCTCTCTCTTCCCCTTCATCGGCTAGAAAACGCAGTAGTTTCTCCACTCCCCTAGTTTAACTCCTCCGCGCGGAGCAAACACTGGGGCTCCCACTGTGCAGTTGTCAGTGCTCGCAACGCTGGCACAGCCTTTACCTTCTCCTCTGCTTCCGCCATGGTGCAGCCACCTGACAGTCATGTGAGAAGCCGCTGAAAGTCAGAGGGCGGTGGAGGCAGTTTGGGTAATGTAGTTTTTCTACTTCCTCTTCTGCTGCTGGGGTTGGGGTGACTGGGAAGGAGGGGGGAGGCCTCTGCACCTGTGCCTGCCTCACTGGTACACAGGCAATACCAGATTTTAGTGCAAATGTCTTCACTATCAGACAATAATAGTAAGCGACAGAGCACTGCTAGCCACAACCATCGAAAAATCAGGAATCAGGCCCCAAGAAATTATGAGATTGCCTTAAAAACGATGAGCGATTGGAACAATAATAAACCTGTTGTTATTTTGTTGTGGTTTTTAAACCTTTAGGGCGAACTTGGCATTTTCATGTTTTTCTCCTCAACCATGAGGGCTGGAAACTTCCTATTTTAAAATGAAAGCTTGAGATCCTGATGTATTGACATAATTTCAGAAGGTGGGGGTTTAAGAAAAACACCAATTAGGAGACTTAAAATATAATGAAGAGAGCAGGAATCCTGCCCAATTCAGCAGGGATTAAAAGTTGTTGCTATCTTAACAGAAGTTTAGTAGCCCCTAGATGAGATGAGTTTGACAAGTTACAGCTCCCATGTCACACACTCACCACCATGCTTTGCATTGGATTGCAAGTTCTTCAGGTCAGGGACCAATTCTTACTATGTGTTTGAACAGTGTCTAGCACACTGCGGCCCAGCTCTTAGTTGGTTTAACTATTGAGAGCTCCTAAAGCAGAGACCAAAATCGCCTTACTCCAGTGTTCCCAACTCCCATTATTTTTTTGCTAGTGATATGATTTTGGCTGTGCTAGAGGCCAGTAGGGAGAGAAGTGAAGCTCTCACTTTCTAGGAAATTTGAGCCCTGCCAGTGAGAAAGCTTCTCAGAGGGGGGTATCTACCCCACTTGCCCACTGCTTAGGGCAGAGCAACCAGTCAGAGCTGCTGTAGGAAGAGCACGCTCTCTTTCTCAGCAACCGCCTAACACCATTCTCACAAGAGGGGAAGGGGGAGCAAAAAGTCCAACAGATAAGTGTAGCTTTGCTGCTCTCTCTTTCCTCTCCCCACTTGTGAGCAATGGGGACAGTCCTTCTGATCTCCCCACTTCCTGTCTGCAATACCAGGCCACGGAAGGCACAATGGAGGGTGGTGAAGAGACCCTGGAGTTGACCTGCCCAAGCCTGGAAGGACTCAAGGGACCCTGCTGCAGCCCCCCTCAGTCCTGAGAGAGGGAAGTGAAGCACCCCCAGAAGAGCAGAGGTGAGGCTGAGGGGGTGAACTGAGGGTGCTGGGGCCTGGGTGGGACAGAACTGATGTAGGGGAGGTTGAACTAATGGTGCAGGGGCTAAGCTGAATGGGTGCAAGGGGAGATGGGCTGCACTAATTGGGGACAGAATAAATTTCTGAGCAGGGAACAGGCAGATGTCGGAGTGAGAGTACCTGCAGCAGAAGTCAAAATCACTTGACCAATAAAACCGGGTGAATGGGCAGCACTAATTGTCAACACACTAGGAAGGACAGAATATGTTCAAAAATCAAAAGACCAGAATATAATTTTTTTTAAAATCTCATGATTTTGGTGCCAATCTCATGATATTTTGGAGTCTCACTCATGATTTTTGATCTCTTGAAACAACCCAGCTTCTGCAAATTTAGAGCTGCTGTGAAGAAATATGGTGTCAGTTATCATTTTAGAGTTACTTTATACCTTCAGTTGGCAATGCAGGAGTCAAGATGTCTCTTCTGTACCTGTATATATTTAAATACATTTCTTCTCTAACTATAAAAGTTAAATGTCTATTTTATTTTATATTTAAAATAGTCGCCTCTTTGCAACTTCTAGGCTAAATGCATCTTAGAAAATACTCAAGGAGCTGACAGAGGAGATATCTGAGCCATTAGCAATTATCTTTGAAAAGTCATGGAAGATGGGAGACATTCCAGAAGACTGGAAAAGGGCAAATGTAGTGCCCATCTATAAAAAGAGAAATAAGGACAACCTAGGAAATTACAGACCAGTCAGCTTAACTTCTGTACCCAGAAAGATAATGGAGCAAATTATTAAGCAATCAATTGCAAACACCTAGAAGATAATAAGGTGATAAATAACAGTCAGCATGGTATTGTCCAGAACAAATTGTGTCAAACCAACCTGACAGCTTTCTTTGACAGGGTAACAAGCCTTTGTGGATAGGGGGGAAGCAGTAGATGTGGTATATTTTGACTTTAGCAAGGTTTTTGATACTGTCTCGCATGACCTTCTCAGAAACAAACTACAGAAATACAACCTAAATGGAGCTACTATATGGTGCATAACCGGTTGGAAAATTGTTCCCAGACAGTAGTTATCAGTGGTTCACAGTCATGCTGGAAGGGCATAACGAGTGGGGTCCCGCAGGGATCGGTTCTGGGTCCGGTTCTGTTCCAATATCTTCATCAATTATTTAGATCAGTGGTTCTCAAACTTTTTTTTTGCGGACCACTTGAAAAGTGTTAAGGATCTCGGCAATGATCTTTCCAAATGTTGTTTGTACTGTTAGATAACTATTGTAAAGCGCTTTGGATAAAAGTGCTATATAAAAAAAACCTTAATAATAATTAACGTTTTTTTGTTCTACAAATAAAAGCACACAACTCATATTTTAATATCCGTAGTCTTATCTTTCTAATGCGATGGATGTGCCCTCTGTCCCTCGACGCTGCAGCCCCCAAGCTGGGGCGGGGAAGGAGTGGGGTCTCTCCTTCTCTCCCCCGTTGTGGCAGCCCCTGAGCTAGGGCTGGGAAGGAGGACCGTCTTTCCCGGCCAGCCGCAGCCCTGGAGCTGGGGAAAGTCACCTCTTTCTCTGGCCACCGCAGCCTGCATGTCCCAAATTCCCCCCACTCCCTCTTCCACTCCACTGCCCCCTCCCAGCTACCCCCAATTCCCTCCAAGGCCACCACCTCACTGTACATGTGCGTCTTCTCTAGGGTCCAGGTGTGACGGGTTGGATCACAGAAACCCGCTTGGGAGCTGCCACTCGATGTGCAAAGACTACCTCTGCTCCTGTTTTCCCTGCCAGCTCAGGACTCCAGCACCCTGTCTTGCTGAGCCAGACATTCCCGTCTGCTGCAACACAGACCCAGGGTCTGAATCACTTGTCCCAAAGCTGCAAGTTTACCTGAAAACAGCTCACAGAAGTGTGCTTGTCTCTAGCACTCAGATGCCCAACTCCCAATGGGGTCTAAACCCAAATAAATCCATTTTACCCTGCATAAAGCTTATGCAGGGCAAACCCAGAAATTGTTCGCCCTCTATAACACTGATAGAGAGATATGCACAGTTGTTTGCTCCCCCAGGTATTAATACATACTCTGAGTAAATTACTAAATAAAAAGTGATTTTATTAAATACAGAAAATAGGATTTAAGTGGTTCCAGGTAGTAACAGACAGAACAAAGTAAGTCACCAAGTAAAATAAAATAAAACGCGCAAATCTATGCCTAATCAAACTGAATACAGATAATCTCACCCTCAGAGATGCTTCAGTAAGTTTTTTCTCAGACTGGACACCTTCCAGGCCTGGGCACAATTCTTTCCCCTGGTACAGCTCTTGTTGCAGCTCAGGTGATAGCTAGGGGATTCTTCATGATGGCTCCTCTCTCTCCTTTGTTCTCTTCCACCCCTTTATATATCTTTTGCATAAGGCGGGAACCCTTTGTCCTTCTGGGTTTCCATCCCCCCTCACTGGAAAAGCACCAGGTTAAAGATGGATTCCAGTTCAGGTGACATGATCACATGTCACTGCAAGACTTCATTACTCACTTGCCAGCACACACATATACAGGACGACTCACAGGTAAACACAGCCATCTGCAGACAATGGGAGTCATCAAGATTCCAAACCATCATTAATGGCCCACGCTTTACATAATTACAATAGGCCCTCAGAGTTATATTTTATATTTCTAGTTTTAGATACAAGAGTGGTACATTTATACAAATCGGATGATCACACTCAGTAGATTATAAGCTTTGTAATGATACCTTACAAGAGACCTTTTGCATGAAGCACATCCCAGTTACGTTATATTCACTTTTTACCATATTTTTCTAAAACTATCCCAGTTACATTATATTCACTTATCATGTTTTTATAAAACCATATAGACTGCACAACGTCACACCAGGCACCTAACTAGTGGAGCCATGCCTACGTGGCTCCACTAATTAGGTGAATGGCCCTTCATCCTCTTGTGTGCGGCTGCCCAGGCGTGCACCTTCAAGGGAATTATCCGCAGACCACCTGAATGCACCTCGCGGACCAGACCACAGTTAGAGAACCTCTGATTCAGATAATGGCATAGAGAGTACACTTATAAAGTTTGTGGACAATACCAAGCTGGGAGGGGTTGCAAGTGCTTTGGAGGATAGGATTAAAATTCAGAATGATCTGGACAAACTGGAGAAATGGTCTGAAGTAAATAGGATGAAATTCAATAAGGACAAATGCAAAGTACTCCACTAAGGAAGGAACAATCAGTTGCACACATACAAAATGGGAAATGACTGCCTAGGAAGGAGTACTACGGAAAGGGATCTGAGGGTCATAGTGGATCATAAGCTAAATATGATGTCAAGTATCGGGGTAGCTGTGTTAGTCTGTATCCACAAAAACAACAAGGAGTCTGGTGGCACCTTAAAGACTAACACATTTATTTGTGCATAAACTTTCGTGGGTAAAAAAACTTCACTTCTTCAGTCAACAGTGTAACGCTGATGCAAAAAAAGCAAATATCATTCTGGGATGTATTAGCAGGAGTATTGTAAGCAAGACATAAGAAGTAATTCTTCCGCTCTACTCTGTGCTGATTAGGCCTCAACTGGAGTATTGTGTCCAGTTCTGGGCACCACATTTCAGGAAAGATGTGGCCAAATTGGAGAAAGTCTAGAGAAGAGCAACAAAAATGATTAAAGGTCTAGAAAACCTGACCTATGAGGGAAGACTGAAAAAAATGGTTTTTTTTAGTCTGAAGAAGAGAAGACTGAGAGGGGACATAACAGTTTTCAAGTACATAAAATGTTGTTAGAAGGAAGAGGGAGAAAAATTGTTCTTCTTAACCTCTGAGGATAGGACAAGAAGCAATGGGCTTAAATTGCAGCAAGGGAAGTTTAGGTTGGACATTAGGAAAAATTTCCTTACTGTCAGAGTCAGGGGCGGCTCTGTGTTTTTTGCTGCCCCAAGCACAGCTGTCAGGCGGCTTTCGGCGGCGCACCTGTGGGAGGTCTGCTTGTCACGCAGATTCTGCGGCATGCCTGTGGGGTTTCGCGGGTGCTGCGCCTTCGGCGTACCCACCGCTGAATTGCTGCTGAAGCCGTGGGATCGGCGGACCTCCCGCAGGCATGCCGCCGAACGCAGCCAGACTGCTGCCCTCACAGCGACCAGCAGGCCGCCCCCCCACGGCTTGCCGCCTCAGGCACGCGCTTGCTGCGCTGGTGCCTGGAGCCGCCCCTGGTTAGAGTGGTTAAGCACTGGAATAAATTGCCTAGGTAGGTTGTGGAATCTCCCTCATTGGGGATTTTTAAGAACAGATTGGACAAACACCTGTCAGGGATAGTACAGATAATGCTTAGTCCTGCCTTGAGTGCAGGGGACTGGACTAGATGACCTCTTGAGGTCCCTTCTGGTTCTATGATTCTATGATAATATAGGTTAATAAGAGTCAAGTATCATCAATGGCCCTATTAATAACTGCAGCATACTGTATATCATAATAATTCTGTAGCCTCCTAGCACTGTGTGGTTGCAACTATGCTGCATGCTATGGTTACTTGGAACTTCCCAGCAATTGCAGTCACAGACTCTAATGCTGTTGCTCAAAAAACACAGGCCGTTACCACTTGTTAAAGGAGACTCTCTATTAGACTCTCTCTATTATAATAATCTATGATGCATAGGTTTACAGTTATGTTACTCTACAGTAGAGGATGGTGATGCAAAAACATTAACAAGTTGACTGCAGTATAAAAACAATTTTAAAATATCTAAGATCTGGGACAACAAGAAAGATGAGAGCCTGCCCCTATCAGCTTTCAACAACTGATTAGGAACAAGCCTGCAACTTTCTAATGGTTTTTCACAAGTAGCTTTATATTTTTAACTTTTTTTAATTCCATATGCTGTGCTTACATTTTAGATCCCTTCCTTTTGGGTTGGTGGGATACAAATGTGGTTTCCCCTTCATGAGGTTCCATGGCATAACTCAGGCCATTTACCTTGTCTCCATTCTGACATATAGTTAACTGAAGTAAAACCAATTCAAGACTAAAGACTGGAGCCTGAATATACATAAAAATGTTTATTCGCTTCCAAGGGATGTATGTCCACATAATGGTTGCATACTCAGGCCCTAAAGTATCAGAAAACATTCTCCCTAATGTATGTCAATATTTTAATAAATGCAATCTTTTTTTTTTCTTGTCCTAACATCAAGAGGGTCTTTTCTCTTATGTGGATTTTAAACTGATCAATTGCATCTACTGAACCTAGGAATACAGAGTGAAATACTAGCCATATTAAAATCAGTGGCAAAACTCCTATTGTCTTCACTGGGGCCAGGAGTTCACCCTAATATCTAATGGTCAAGCTATCTTATTTAATGTTTGAAAGTGTGTCGACAGAGAAAAGAAACAGCCTCCAATATATTTTTCCAGTTTTAGAAAAGCGAAAGCAAGTTTGAAAGTAGAATGAATATTAACAACTGACATATAAATACCTAAAAGTAAAAGTCTGCAATGAAATGACAGAAGACCTGGCAAATTTTTGTACTCTAGTACATAAAAGAATATATTTGTCACAAAGAAAGCAGTTAAAGAACAGCTGTTCTTGTTTTGACCACACATAGAATAAGTGGTATAAACAATGCAATTTGCTTACAATGTGCTTCTTTCTTATTTCTGGCAGAAAAGCACAAAACTAATTTTTGTTTGTGCAGACTTAAGGTATGAATTCAATCTGCCATGATTACAAGTGTTTATTGTGTCAGGAAAATTTAATATTTTAGCACCTGATTCTGCCTCTTGGGAGGTGCTGAGAACCGTCAGCTCCTAATGTCATCAGTGGGATTTGAAAGCCTTCAGCACCTAAGGCATTCAGCATCCTGCAAAGTTAGGCCTTTATAGAGCATCTTTCATTTTCAATCAACATTTGGTAACAAAATACTTACCTACACTTTAGTATAGATGAAAATGCAGTACTGTATAGGGGGAATGTTGTACCGTGCTAAAACACGCAGCAGAAACTACGGCTGCATACATTTTCTCTGTGCTGCTGGAGACACTGCCTGCCAAAGTGAGGGGTGGGGAAGGTTTGGGGCAGCCAGTTAGACAAGTATGGGCCATTTGGAATCCAGGTTTAGATTCTGAGCACATCAAAGTTTTGGTTTAGGCACATCTTTAGAATCAGAGTGATGATACTCTGGCAGTACTGCTAATAGAAAAGAAAGAATACTTTTCATAAGATACTCAAATAAGGGTTTTAACACTATCACAATTGGATTTTTTTAAGTTTGGACTATCTCCTGTAATACAGAACTTCCAGCTATCTGGAGTTCTGTAGCAGTTGTCTAAAAGGATGCTGATCCCCTGGTGTGCTGTCTACCAGGTATTCAGTTACAAATCTGGATTTCAAATGCTCCAAAGTTCCAAAGAATTTTGATCTGGATTTTTGATCTATCCTCTTATATAGATAGGAATTGTCATTGGAATATAGGTCTGGATCCATGTTCAAATTCCAAACACCACCAGAATGCAGGTCTTGGGTTTTTACTTTCCTTATCTCTGCTTGAAACAGGGCAGTAGCAAGTATCCATACCACTTCCTAGATATTGATGTGTCTCAGGCGCTAAGAGCACTCAGTCTCTTTCAAGTAGGACTGATTCAAATAAAGAAAACTTCAGCTGACTTATCTCCCTCGAACCCCACCACTTACATTGTTAAGAAAGTATGGCTTAGTCTGTGAGTTAATAGCATGTAAAAACACTAAGCCTGATAAAATGTAGCTAATATTGTCCTCAAAAGAATAGAAGTTCAAAGGCTTTTCTTGTTTTGTTTGTGTTTGGATTTTACAAAGAAACTTGCAAAGTCTTTCTCTTTATCACATACCATCAAAGAATTATTTTTGTGAGTCTATTCTCAAATTGAGCCATTGCTTCTATGAATTTAACCTTGAGCTTCTTATAAAATGTTTGTATTTCACATGGTAGCATTATCTTGTTTTGAAACACCACCCACCCACCTTACTCTCTTAATACTTTTTAGTTCACTTTTAAAAATATGCTTTATGAGATTTTTCTTTAAATTATTATTTGAAAAAAAGGATGTAATAACCCTTTCAATTACAAATGAGAAATATCATGCTTTTTTTTTTTTTTATGTTTAGGGGCTAGATTGCGATACACTTATTGTGGTTTAATAGCACCTTCACTCACAATTGCTCCCATTGACTTTAATGGGAGTATTCATGGGGTAATATTCCATGTAATGGGGGTAAAGCTATCGCAGTCTAGTCTGGCCCTAGTGAAATTCCTAATCCTGTAAAGATTTATGCAGATGCTTAACTTTGTGTACTTTGAGCAGTTAAGCTTCAGTCAATGTGACCACTCATATGTATAAAGCTAAGCCCATATGTAAGTCTTTACAGGATCACCATCTAATGTTATGCATAGCCATTACTTCATAATCACATAGTATCATATGATCCCATGACTTTCATACTGAAGAACTTAACAATGTCAATCAAAGTTAATGTTCTAGGATAAAATTTTCAAAAGTGCCTAAGTGACATAGTAGACCTAGGTCCCATTGACTTTCATTTTAGTACTATTGGTATCACAGGTGTGTATGTATGTACGTTAAATTATATAAAATACAGTGTGTGAATATTATATTATTTGTATTCCTTAAACAGATTTAAAAGTAACCATATCATTAAAAAGACCAGGTAAAAATGGGGACATTTATTACATACAAATCCTGCCATTACATGGTACTTAACAATTACACTAAATTATCCACACTTATCGCAAAAGTGAAGAGCATGGACAAGAGCATGACTTTTATTACTTATACTTTAAGCCGGTTGATTTATATTCTCTGTAGTTCAAAGAGTTTCCTCAAAAGTATTCTGAATTGTCTTCAAATACTCAAGAAATAACATCCCCCTCTCTGTTTTTTTTTTTTTTTTTCAATTTCTCAGACTAACTTTATTGCATGGTACCCTCTCCTGCTAAGTAAAGCGTATAAAGAAGATGAAAAAGTATGAAGAATAGTAAACAACATAAAGCCTGTACAATTATGTATTTATTAAAGACAAACAAGGGCTAAGTTGAAAGGGGCACTCTGAGACCTCTTAAAAGCCTAACTGTTCAAAAACATAAAGGAGCAGGGAAACAGGGTGTGAGTCTGACATGGAGAGATGATTGTATCACAAGATAAGGAATTGCTGCTGTTAGTTGTTTGAAACTAAAATATATGAGATACAGATGAACCGTGACAGGTTCAAAAACCAGAAGAACCACAATAGTTGTATTATGTAATGGAAGTAGAGAGGCCTCACGGGGAAACTCTGAAATCCCTCAGGTTCATGGATCTGAACACCCTGGTGGCCTTTTCAGAGGGACCACAGAGCAGAGATTTGTGGACAAGCCTAAGGAGTGACAGAGGATATAGCTAGTGGATCCAAGATCCAGTAGCCACAAGCCCATTGTAGACAGGGGGTAACAGTAGCCCATAGCTGTAACTATCAGCCCATGAAGTACAGTAACTACTACATTCCAGAAGATGCCCCACTCCCTGTCTCTGGGTTGGTGGATTGGGTTTCTGTTCAAAACCTATTCTCTTACGCTTTGTGTAGGGGATCAAAATTTAATTCTAAGTGAGTGATGGGAAATAACTAGCAAAATTGGGAATTACCTTCCTTCTGGATTTACTAAATTTTTATTGCCCATGTTTTGGTTTTGTAAAACTCAGGATGGTTCAGTTCTGGGACTCACTTTATCTGAAACCCAAAGAGTGGGGGAATAAATGGTTTCAAGTTGTATCAGTGTCTATTTCAAATAGAAATTATTGATGAACAAAACCAGAAATGTTTCTGGTTTTGCAAACCCTTGTCTTCTGTTTTATTGGGTCCAACAGAGTCCAATTTTCTCTGAATTCCAAAATTCCTCATTTGTGAAAGGGATTCAGAAAAGTGTTTCCAATTCTGGCTCATCTGTGTTAAACAATACATGTAAATAGCAGCAAGTGAACCTGCGCAGATGTAAAAGGAAATCTAATTTATAAATGAGCAGTGCTTACATCTGAACTGCTTACAAGTAATGTACATACAGTATATGAATCAATATGACAACAATTAGATGCACTGAGCCTCATGGAAATTTTGCCAGAATGAAGTCTTTTACACTATTTTCTGGGGCTGCAGCATCTGCCACTTGTACACAGTAACCATATAGTTGTACGTGAAGCACCATAGTTTGTCTCTAGAATAAGTTAGAACTAGAATAACTGCAACATCTCAGATATTACTGTATAGAAATTGATGGTAAATTTTAACTTTTTAATGGCTACAATTGTAACTGAGGAAATTGTTGACCGTTCTCCAGACAGGAAAAGCACATTCTGGGCCTCATTCTTATTTCCCTTGCACTGAATTTACTCTGGTATAACTATATTCACTTCACTGGAAGTCCTTTTTGACTGAAGCATGGGCAGTATCTATTTGTATCTCTTTCACTTGCTTTGATTACAGAGAGAACCTACAGACTGCACATACATATAGAAGAAGTAAACCCCAAAAAGCTATAAAGTGGGATTTCTAGATGAACTAACCATTTATCTAACTCTGCTCCCACTGAAGCCCATGGGTATTTTATAATTGACTTCCATAGGAGCAGAGTTAGTTAGAGCTATTTCGAAAATTCCATCCATTGTTCTTCAAACACTTAGCATAAGAGATACCAGTATTAAAATGTTTGCCTAAAAATAAAAAATAAAATCATTTTGCTTCTGGTTGTTTTATCTCTTGTCTTTGACCCTCAGGGGTCAGATCAATCATTGGTGGCATTTCTTCTGTTCTTTTTCCTTCATACGTATTATTTCTAATTTTTTCTCTGGTCTTTCATGGCTTATTCTGCTATTGCAGATTTTTAATGATATTAGTGTTAATGTTAAATAGATCATAGGAAAACAAAATATCTGTAATTTGCAATCAGAAACATTTGATTTGTTCTTTTGACAAACAGTTAACCTCAAAGAAAAGTACTTCACTTTCCACTTACCTAAATATTATATGTACGGGTTCTTATTTTTCCACACAGAAAATGATTGATGGGGTTATCAAAGTCCCTACCTCAAGAAGTACTGCACTTTTTCAGCTCATAATATTATAGTTATAGGTTTGGCCATATTATTCTAGTATTTTAAGATTAAGAGTAAATTTTCAACTTTACCATGTTTTTATACCACTTAACCACTAACTTGTGTGTAGTCCTGCTTAACTGAGATTCAGAGAGTGAAAGAAAATAGAAGACTAAGGAACAAAAATGAAAAGGATGGGAGAAGAAGTGGGATATATTGATTACTTAAGGCCCAGCAATACCCCTTCTCAAGTAGGTTGGTATTATTACACACATTAAGATTTAGGGTGAAATCTTACCTTCATTTTAGCTAATGGGAGTTTTGGCATGGACTTCAATGGGCCTAAAGTTTCACCTGGGGAATCCAGGATGCCCAATTTCCTGTTTATTTGAGCATTAAGAACATTGAATGGGAAAGGAAATGACACTACCCCTTGCCTGTAGAAGATGTTCCTCCAAGTCAAAGTTGAGGCACATGGCTGGCTAGTGCAGAGAAGTCTGTTCCATATCTGTTCTATGGATATAAGGGTGACTTCATTCTCAGAGATGGCAATATAACTGCTTTCACAAGCACCACATTCATTCTGAGCCACTATGCTAAGCTGCAGTCTGGGACTATCACTGAACTGTAGTAATGTCTGTACAGGACATTAATGTGAAGCAAGCTGGTCTGCTCTTGATTCAAATCCTGGCTTGTGATGTACTATCTTGCAGTGTAGACAAGCTCTAAGTAGTCAAATTAATATCATGTTGTGGACTAAATGGAATTAAAGTGGTGTAAGCTGTGGCATCCTGGCACTGGTGTGAATACTTGACAGGATACCATCAACTTGCAACGTCCCATTAATTTTAGTTGCACTACTTGCATAGTAATAAGCTTGATTACGAGTGAGAGAATCTAGTCCTTTATTATTAAAAGGAAGGAAACCTATATTACAAAATTTACACAATTGTTCACTAATGCTAGTGCTAATGCTTAGGGTCAGAGTCTGATACCTTTACTCTTGTTGACTAGCGCTTTATTCCATGAGTAGTCCCACTAACTTTGATTAGGACTGAGGTCCTAACTCGATTGAACTGACCAAGATTACTCATGGAGGAAGACGCTACTCAACATGAATAAGTGTGGGAGAATCTAGCCTGGCCATTAGTAGCAGTCCTAAACTGCTTCAGTGAATTCACTTTTTCTGTGTGCTCTACAGTTATGTTACCACAGAATTACCTCAGACACCATCTCTTTTGGGACCTCTGTCTGAGTGTGACAGACGTGTACAAAATTATTTACATTTCTAGACAGTGTACAATATTTGCAATTGCTACATGTCAGCACTGAGAGCTTAATTTTTATTTACAATAATGCTCCTTTACCGTGCTCTTGCAGGGAAAAGGGGACTTCATGTGGGAAAAAATTACATTTATACCTTCCTTATGCTGCTAGGGTAGTGGAAAGAGGCCCTTAGTCTAAATGAGAGTTAGGCCCTGAGTTTCTAATTTTTTCTCCCTTAGTCATACATTCCCATACCTATGAGACACACTTTCCATTTACTGAAAGTACAATCCTCGCTGAGCTTTGTGTTTTCTGAGGCTCTAATCATAGCCTTGCTTTTAAAAAAATTCTCATAAAAACGATTGCTTCCTTCATTACATCTTTACCTGCTTGTATCAATTCTTTCCCGTGCCTCATACAAATAGGTTTTCTTTCCTATCTTTCCCCCTCCTCTTACATCCCCTCAGGATTTGACCCTAGACCACATAGCTGAAGTCTGACAGTTCACCCCAGGACAATCCTTGATTATGAAGCAATGTCAGAGTCAAAATCCAGATCCCTGGCGTGCAGGGTAGTGCCTTTAAGTGGTGCCTGAGGTAACATACAGACTATTTAAGTACTTCCTCTTGCCTCCATCCACCCTCCAAGTGAAATACCTTTTCAGTGAAATACATTTTCAAGGAATTCCATTTTGATCTGGGAGACTATCAAATGCAGGTAATATATTTGTAGATTTAAGCTAATTAAAATATAAGACTATCCATGTTAATGATATGCAAATACTCCTGACTTAAAAAATTCCGTACCGCCCTCCCACCCCCACCTCAGAAATACAATTAATGAAAGGTAAACAGTCATGGTCCCTATTAAGGAAGTGATTCATCTTCAAAGACTTCAAAATATATGAGTATTTTGGAGACAGAAGGCAGTACTGCTTTTACATGAATACAAATCATTCCTGCAGCATATGGTTAGAGTATAAAAATGTTAATGAGATGATTGCTATCTACAATATATGTGGATAAATACAGCTGCCACAAGGCAATAATAAGAAAATATGCCCAAAAAAACAATTTTTGAATTTGCAATACACTGTTTTCATTCTTCTCATTCTTTAGACTAAAAGCAGGTATTTTGCGGATGATCAGGCTTTCCTGAACTCATGGGTCAGATACTAAGGGACTGTGTAACCATTGCATGCCAAGTGTTCAAAGCTGCCATTATTCACCCCACAACAAAATGAAACCGTGCATTTACTTTACTAAGACAGGCCATCTGTGCATCATTAAGTAGATTTTAATACAATGCTGAGGAACAGTCTCAGTTTTACATGTAGCTGCAAGTGTATCAGTGCTGTCTATGGGAGGTGATGGCTACCAGAAACTCTCCTCTCCCAAATGCTTGCTACCATTCAGAGAGGCACCCAAAGCACTTGACAAACATGGATGTATTTTAGCCTTACAATGCCCCTGTGAAGTAGATATCACGATCTCCATTTTACATATGAGGAAACTGAGGCATGGCACTATTGTGGGACTAGCACACATTCACACCAGAAATCTATGGTGGAGCAAGGGCAAAACCCATGTCTCCTGACTCCCAACCCTATACTTTAGCCACAATACCTTCCTTCCTCCAGCATTGTCTTTTTCCATTAAGCAAATATTGATTTCCCTCCCGTGCTTGAAAATGGAATAGAAATTAACATGGCTCTTTTTTGGTTACTTCATTATTTGTGGACCCTGTGGGAACAGTATTTATTAGTTACCTGCCTTTGCTTATCCAGTAGGGGCACTGAGAACATTTTTATTTGTTTATTTTTGATATGTGTTAAAGAGAGGCTATTAAAAATGTTTCTCTGTGACAAAGTGACAGCTTTTTTCTTTAAATATTTAACCGCTAGAAGATTTTCTAGCCTCCAACATTTGAAAAAGAAAATACACTTCAGAAGGAACAGGACTGATACACGTAGAGATTTTATTACTTGTTTTTTTGAGCATCCTGCTCCTTATTATAATTATCTCTTTAGTTTGTGATAGTGACCACAGTGTGTTAAGTGCTTTCCAAATACACATGAGAGGACACAGTTCCTGCCCGAAACAAAAAAAACTTTCAAAATCAACATGTTATCTAATTTGAAGTCATCATAATGCCTTGAAATAAGGAATGGGGAGTATACAGGGGGAGACAGGAAAAAATATAAGGGAGTCACCGTAATGAGAGCTGGAGGTGGTGCAGAGCGTACTGGAGAATTACTAATATACCTAGTATTAGCCCTGAAAAATCAGCATTCTACTTATAGAATATGTACAGTCAAGGGATATGGGACATTCCTCAATATATTCTACAAATTTTGAAGATTGGGACAAAATTACATGAGTGTATCCAGTAACAGACCCAAATGATATAATCTAAAGTGATCTTTGTGAGACCACATGTCCAAGTAGATACTGAATGGAAGTCAAGAGAGCTGGAGTCTCTTCTCTTGACTTACTATGTAATGTAGAAGAAGTCACTTAACCACTCTACCTCAGTTTCCACATCTGTGTAATGGGAGTATTAATACATACTCTCCTTTGTGTGAAGCATTTTGATATTTACAGAGGAAAAGTGTTAAGAACACTGATCCAAAGCCTTCTGAAATCAGTGGAAGGTCCCAATTCTGCTTTCTTTACTTGCTGACTTACTTTTCAAGTTGCCCCATTGATCTCAACAGGATTACAGATGGTGTAATAAAGTACTTGACATAAATCAGTGTAACAGAATCTATTCCTAAATTATTATTATCATTGCCATTATCTAAGACTGTTGATAAGATTGCAAATTCAGTTTGAATTTACAAAATAGCAATACAATATATGCTTGTCTGTTTTGTCTGATTATTTGTAATGTTTTACAAGATCAAGGTGAAAACTTAGATGATAGAGAAGAAAAAACCCAGCATGTTTCCTTAACACCAAAGAACGAACTCTGACAGAAACAAGCTTTTTTTAAAAAAAATCTTACTTCTCTGAAGATAGATGAAAAAGATCAGGAGTAACTATGTCTCATTAGCAGTAAATATAGTCTGTGGCAATCCATAGTAAATTTGAGGTTGTATCTTCTAAGAAAATATTAGGCACCAAAGGTATTTAGTTACACTGTTTTCTAAAATTTTTAAAAAGTGTTTAATTTTTGTTCAGGTTAATAAATGAAGTTACACTGACTTTTCTATGGAATTCTAAAACCTTTCATTGTAAAGTATAAGGTGAGAGAGGGTTGTAAGCCGAATGACAGTTCTGTTCATTATTCAACAAACATCACAACAAATGAAAGGTGTATTTTCAGAGCACACTTCATTTTCTTTTGCTTGAGATTATACAGCCTCTTTTTGCTAAAAGACATATTTTTTATTAAGATAATATTTTTTTCCTAATCAATATTTTTTTAACCTCTGGGTTATTACTTTCTCGAAGGCGCTTTTTATTTTATTTTGTTCCCTAAATTGGTCTATGTAGTTTATGAGAAATCTGCAGAACAGACGTACACTAATGTTTACATTAAATTTTTCACTTGTTATTTACTGTGGTTGGGCAATGTTTGTCTTCAGCACGCTTTGCAGTTAGGCATCAAGCACTTGAAATGTGTGTTTAAATATAATTGGGAGAGGAGGGAATAAGCCATTGGCAAAATAGAATCACATACTCTATGGACTAATGGTTAAAGCAAAAGAATAGGAGCCAGAAATGTGCATTCTGCTCCTACTGCCTGTGCCACAGATTTCCTGTATGATCTTGTGCAAGTCACTTAACCTTCTTTTGCCTCAGCTCCGTCATCTGTGAAAAGGGGCTAATAACACAATACCACTTAACTATCTTTCTAAAGTACTTTGAGAGCCTCAAATGAATGGTCTATGTACCCGCTAAATATTTTTATATGAAATTTTTCTGGTAATAGAAAATAAATTGGCTGCTCAGATTTTTCACCTTTCTCCTTCTTTTAGCACAGTAGATCTGCAGAAATTCTAAATAATTATTTCCGTATTAGTATAACCTATCTTAGTGACTCTTTCATCCTTCATCCTTTCCAAGCTGTACTTTTGGAGCACACTACAGAGGAAATTCTTAATGGAGCAAAAATCCTACTGACTTGAATAGGAGCTTTGCTGGCTAAAGAACTATAGCAGTGGCTCTCAAACTTTTTTACTGGTGACCCCTTTCACATAACAAGCCTCTGAGTGCGACCCCCCCTTATAAATTAAAAACACTTCTTAATATATTTAATACCATTATAAATGCTGGAGCAAAGCAGGGTTTGGGGTGGAGATTGACTGCTAATGACCCCCCCCCCGTAATAACCTCGAGACCCCCTGAGGGGTCCCGACCCCCAGTTTGAGAACCCCTGAACTATAGGACTTGGCCCTACAATGTCTCTTTTGGAATAGCCCTCCTCCATCTCCCATACTGGTCATCCAGTCCTGAATGTATATCCTTTAATCAGCTGGAAACTGTATATCAAAATAGAGCCTTTGATGTTTTATTATTTCTTGTGCTCTGGCCAATACAGAATGATGAACACTGTTTGAAATCGCTGATGCTGCTGAAAAAACATACTACAAAATATCTCTTGCTATCTTTTGTACTTGATTACCAAGCTAAAGGCAAGACTTTATAATAAATGGCAAATCATGATCACTCCCTTTTGTATGTCTGTCATCTATCTTGTTAAGAAAAACTTGAACAACTTTGACACTGTTGAGAAACATAATTCAATCGAACTTGTAAAACTTTTAGTTCGCTCTCTCATTTGGATAACCTGCTATCAAAGTTCTCCACAAATCCCCCAGCTTTTCAATGTGTGCATTTCTTTTTTTCTCTCATATGCATTACTCTTTTATTTCTTTGTATCACTACCATAAACCTGAGCACTCATGTAAAAGAAAACAGAAGCCTTGCTCTGATCTCATGCTATTTTCTATCCACTTGTGTTATTATGCTGCACCCATTCCCTAAGCTGGGCTCACTTCCTTAACTTCAGTAGTCATTTCTGATCTACCCCTGTGTTAGTGAGTTCAGAATTGAGCCCATTTTCTTCCTTTCTTTCTTTTAAAGATGATTTATTTATTTATAAATATTTGAAATTTTCCAAAAGTAGAGTCATAGACTTTAAGGTCAGAAGGGACCAATATGATCATCTAGTCTGACCTGCTGCACAACGCAGGCCGCAGAATCTCACTCACCCACCCACTCCCGCAACAAACTCCAAACCTATGGTGCAGAGAATCCTCCACCATGTGACCTGTGCCTCACACTGCAGAGGAAGGCGAAAAACCCCCAGGGCCTCTGCCAATCTGCCCTGGAGGAAAATTCTTTCCTGACCCCAAATATGGTGATCAGCTAAACCCTGAGCATGTGGGCAAGACTCACCAGACAGACACCTAAGAAAGAATTCTCTATTGTAACTCAGATCCCACCCCATCTAATATCCAATCACAGACCATTGGGCATATTTACCGCTAATAGTCAAAGATCAATTAATTGCCAAAATTAGGCTATCCCATCATACCATCTCCTCCATAAACTTATCAAGCTTAGTCTTGAAGCCAGATATGTCTTTTGCCCCCACTGCTCCCCTTGGAAGGCTGTTCTAGAACTTCACTCCTCTGATGGTTAGAAGCCTTTGTCTAATTTCAAGTCTAATAGTTTCAAGGCCAGTTTATATCCATTTGTTCTTGTGTCCACATTGGTACTGAGCTTAAATAATTCCTCTTCCTCCCTGTTATTTATCCCTCTGATATATTTATAGAGAGCAATCATTTCTCTCCTCAGCCTTCTTATGGTTAGGCTAAACAAGACGAGCTCTTTGAGACTCCTTTCATAAGACAGGTTTTCCATTCCTCAGATCATCCTAGTAGCCCTTCTCTGTACCTGTTCCAGTTTGAATTCATCCTTCTTAAACATGGGAGACCAGAACTGCACACAGTATTCCAGATGAGGTCTCACCAGTGCCTTATATAATGGTACTAACACCACCTTATCTCTACTGGAAATACCTCGCCTAATACATCCCAAGACCGCATTAGCTTTTTTCACGGCCATATCACATTGGCGGCTCATAGTCATCCTGTGATCAACCAATACTTCGAGGTCCTTCTCCTCCTCTGTTACTTCTAACTGATGAGACCCCAGCTTATAACAAAAATTCTTCTTATTAATCCCTAAATACATGACCTTGCACTTTTCACTATTAAATTTCATCCTATTACTCTTACTTCAGTTTACAAGGTCATCCAGATCTTCCTGTATGATATCCCAGTAATAACTGCAATTAGAATTTATACAACTTAAAGATTTTTGTGTGTGTTTGTATAAATAATAAGACATACTTAAAAAAAGTGATAGGCAGGTTTTTAATTGTGAGATCTAGGTTAAATAGAATAGATAGAAAAGTCACCAGCACAGTTCATGGCACAAAGTTTGGATCCAGATCCAAACTTTTCCAAAGTTTAGAAGCATTCATATTTGGGATTTTGGTTCAGCCCTCTATAAACAGAGGGACCTGCCTGGAAATTTGGCTCGGGTTTCAGAGTTAAACTTTTCCAAAGTCTGCTGTTTGTTTGTATCCAAGATTTTTATATGGGCTCATCTCTTAGAGCATGAAGTCATTGGAGCCATCAACTTCAATGGATGTTGGGTCAGGCCATAAGATAGTATAATAATCAACCACATTCATAATGCAAATGATTGTGTGTCCCTCCTGCCACTTCTTTAAGGATGCTTAATTGTGTAGAACTTGAACAAATGACCAGGGAGTGAGAAAGTCTTTTTAAAATTATCTCTGGGGTAGAATGAATTAATCAGTAAAGCATGTATCATTGGTATTCATGGCAGGACAAAGAAGTCACTAAATCACCGGTGGGCAAAGGTGGATTGGTTGCTCCAAATTCAGGAAATTATAGTCTTCCCCAAACTCCCTGTGTTTCCAAATATGACTAAGCTCTGATCTGATGGAGAAAAAGCCGCAGATTCAGGCTCCCACAATGGTCCTTCAGTTCTACATTACTTGTTGTATTACACAGCATAGTGACTTCTCTGAAGTGCTGGCAAAGTTACGTAAGCATTTGAAGGATAATGGCTTATAAGGTAAGGCTCTGATCCTGTAATGAACACTACACGTGAAGACCCTTTTATCTGTATGGAGCCTCCTTGAAATTAATGGTACTCTGCATGGGCTCAGAAGTCTATATTGGAGCTCCTTGCAGAACAGAGGCATCAGAGGCCAAACTTTCTTATCTTTATCCAGTTAACTCCTGTGTCATCACTGCCTGGGAGAGGTAGCCTATCTACTTCAGCCATTCTAGTTTCTGGCAGTAAAAGAAAGATTGAGGTTCTGAGCCCATATTTAGTAATGGTCAGTCCACCAGGGTCACCACTGGTAGATGGTAATATATGCTGGATACCAGTGGTTCCACCTGTCTCAGCAGCCAGAGTTCACTAGGCTATAAGGGAACCTCAGTAATGCCTCCTTTCCCTTGGCTAGGTGGAGTGGTGCAGGAGCTGCTATGGTAGCTCTGTGCCTTCCAAGGATCCCTCCCATGCAGGAGGAATCCTCAGGTGACTGGCTGATCAGGCTTAGTGCGGGTTTACACTGCAGGGACATTGCAAAGCAGCTCCTATGCACCAGACAATGAAGGCCACAATATTCAAAAACATGAATAAAGTTAAAATTATACCTGTCGTAAAAACTAGCAGTCTCGTAAGTTAAACAAGATTTTCTCCTGTCTGAGGTTGTAAAGAATTTTTATAATGGTCATACTTCCTTTCTCCCACCGTGTACCTGCCCTCTTTAAACTGTAAGCTCTTTGGAGCAGCAACTATCCCTCACTACATGTATGTACAGTGCTTAGCACAACAAAGGTCTGATCTCAGTCAGGGCCTCTCTCGAAGGTATGTATTCTGATGGATGGGTTCACCAGCCAAGGAACAGAAATAATGCTCCAAGCATTCATCCTTTTAAGGCCCTTTCCAGAAGGCTTTCTTTATTATACACAAAATGGTCCCAAAACAAAATCAACTGAAAAACACTGGGCAATAATCCCCAGTGGCTTTCTCAATGCCAGACAGCCAGTATGGGAGAAGGGACACTTTCTCCGTAGACCCCCATTTGCCCTTTCTTTTATAGTCTGCCAGTGCCTGTATCTTGTCACAAGGTAGTACTGTAGTAATAATAATAATTAATAAGAAATCCTAGTCATTTTCTTTTTCCTCTTTTTTCCCCAAGGCATCCTGTTTACTCTGTCAAGTATCAGAGGGGTAGCCGTGTTAGTCTGAATCTGTAAAAAGCAACAGAGGGTCCTGTGGCACCTTTGAGACTAACAGAAGTACTGGGAGCATAAGCTTTCGTGGGTAAGAACCTCACTTCTTCAGATGCAAGTCTACTCTGTTTACTCTGTGTCTATGTTATTTAGATTTACTCTTTGGAGCAGTAGTACATTCCCCAACTTGGAAGTATGTGGGACACAGGCGTCAAATTTAGCATCTATGTGTTCTTCTAAAACCTTTCTTCCAAGCAAAACAGTGTGTGATGTACCTTCCAAGGTCAAGTTCAACGGCAGGAAATCTCCAGCTGACAAAGGTATATGAGATAACCGATAGAGGCACATGCTAGAGAATGAGAGGCTGCAATCAGTGAACACTGACCTACAACTTTCCCTTTGAAGCACTAACACAGGAAGCTTCTGCAGTCATCTAGATTTCTCAGGAATTGTGTGTGTCTTTGTGATACATTAACCGAGACTGAGCAATGAAGATCCATAGCAAGGACCTGCTCTTACGATATGCTGAGATGTTAAGGACCATCAGCACCTCATAGGAGTGGGTCCCAAAAGAAGACATGTTTAGGGATTATCTACACTTGGAAATGTACTGAAATATCTATTCTGGAATACTTATTTCCGTATAAGACCACATAGACACTCATTCTGAAATAAGAGTACCTTTTTCTGATTTAACTTAATCCATTTAGATACTCTTTATCTTGGGGGAGGGGGTAGAGGGTTAAAGAATCAGGGATGAAAATCTGAGATGCCCTTGAGGAAAAATCTTGTGCCTCTGCTGACAGAGGAGCACAACCACCATGCTGCTTCACCAGCACGTCTGTCTTCCCTTTGCTCAAGTAAATAGAGTTCTGCTAGCTTGAGTTAACCAAGCACAATTTGGATTTTTCTTTGGGCCTGATCTAAAGCGCAGGGAATGTATAGAATGCCATTCACTTCTACGGGCTTTGGATCACGCCCTTTGTTACTAAGGCATGATATTGAGTTGATCGTGTAAGTAGAACTGGTTGATTGGGTTTGTTTTTTACCAAATTCAAGCAAATGTTGAAAACAGTTAAATATGTTTGTAATCAGTGTATCAGTATTTACCACTCTCTTACTACAAAAAGCCTTAGTTTGCTTAAATGAGGTGAACTTTGAGAATGTAACAAATAATAACTTCCCCATTCTATTTTTATGATTTAAAATTTAAACCCTGATGCACAGAAGCACCACTGTTTACCAGCGATAGATTTTTAAGTTGCACATTCTGTTAATTAATATTTTTTTTCTGGGCTTGTACTTACCATTTTGGTCCTTTGATAATTTAGAAAAGGGAGACAGAACAGTTCTTAATATGTCTCCAGTTAGACATCTAAATAATGAGGCACTCAAACTCAGTGGACAGAAGCAGCAAAAATTCTGCTTCTAAAAAAGTAAAGTGACAATATGAAAGTCACAGTTATTATGAAAACAGCAAATACAGTCACTAGAAACTAGGACTCCCTTAGATCTAAAGATGGCTATTGTCCACAGGACAGGAAGGGCCATAATTCTTCTTTTGAAGTGGCAATACAAAAACTTTCTAGCAGTTTACAATTTGACTTTAGACATCCTCTTTATAATCCTCTTTTCCCTCTGTACACAGTACAAACTGTATTAAATGCAGAACTGGTTCACTGCAGATAATGGTGTTTTCTACAACCTTTAACCAAACACTACAGTTCAAAAAGCCTAAAATAATTGTGAATCTTGCACTTAAACTATTACAGATATGGGAAGTAGAAATGTGAGACATGCCAGTCTGTGTTTGCAGTCGAAAAAAATATTTAAATTCCAATCTACTATGCTTTGGTTAACAAAAATAATTACTTTATCTTACAAGAATAGCAGCCTGTTCCCTTCAAAAATCCCCAAAAATGTCAACTTAGAGCAGGTCATTAAAAAGAATGAATTAATACATAAAACAAACCCCACACACAATACACGCCAGATCCTGTGATCTTGACTGAAGTGAGTAATCTTTACTCATACTGGTAAGTGTTGAAGGACCAGGTCCTGTTTCATTTAAATCTTATTTTTAATTTCAATCATACTTTCGTCTTTTGAACTTTTTTTCAGATGGCTTTCTGGCCATCACAGCACACTTGGTGATAGACATAAAAATAGCAAAATGTTCTTTCAAAGTTCATTGACTCTGCAGTTGACTTTTCATGCTACATGAAGTCCAATAGGGACTTCACTATGATTGTTGACTTTACATGGAAGATGTTCAGATACTACCACGGTGGGTGTCAGGATAAAAACATAAGATCATTTTAATGTCTTGGTTTGGTCTGAAGTCAGCTTTGTCTTTTTGGTGTTAATAAAATCCCTTCCTGGCCACTGGCATTACTACTGAGAAGTTTTAGGGTCTGCGGGTCAAACCAATATAGGATTATCAATGCCATCTCTCACTTTGGATGTCTCAAACAATAACAAAACCAAACAGCTGCTTCTTCATTCAAAACACTTCAGGGAAATCCACTGAGTTGTTGGTCCAGTAACTTTAGAAATGGTCGTGTAATTAGTTCATCTTTTTCCTCAAGTGGTGGGTCATCATTTTTAAAATGTTCACCAAAATATTCAGTAGATGGCTCATCTCTTCCTGTTGTTCAAATGATACAAATCTTTCCTGCTCCAAAGCAGGCAACGTAGGTGCCTTTTAAAACACTTCACTACTTAAATGGGAAAAAAACAGTGTAACCCACTGAAACTTTTCTGAACCCTAGCAGAGTTCACTTCTTAATCTAAAGCAGAATTCCAAGGCTGTTGTGTTGAAAAGCCAATCATTAGCTGCCTGTCACTCAGCTGACTGGTGGTAATAGTGATGTCAACATTGATTATGAATTCTGTTGCAGAAACATCTGATTCCCCCACAACAAATCTGCCAACCATTATGATTTATGAATGAACAGTTGCAGGTTTCTGTTCAAATGTTGAATACATATACGTAGATATATATTTGTTTCTCAGTTATAAGGTTAGAAATAATCAAGACAGGCTGGCAAAATAAGGAGGATTATACATGTCATCTAAATAAGGTTACTAAACTAGCTCTCAGGAAATTCTGACTTCAGTGGGAATTGTGGGTACTCAGCATCTCATCGGATTGGATCCATAATTAGAAAATCAACAAAGTTAATCTTGGGATTCTGGGAGAGAGAACAGGATATTTTTATCCCTATTTTAACAGATGGAAATATGCTTTATAATTTTCTATACTGAGTAAAACATCATAAAACAGCCACTGTATTTTTAAGTCTGAAGCATCATAAGTATTGCCGAACTCAAGTTTTCAAAATCATGAGTTGGGCTACACCCCAGAACATCATGAGACTGACTTTAAAATCATAATTAAAGAAGTACATATTGGGTTCTTTTATTTGCCTTCTGGATTTTGAGCCATTAGGTTTCTCTTGGGTCACATTTTCAAGCTTTTCTCTGCAACCATGAGGGCTAGAAAATCACTTTTCTTTTTTTCCAAATGAAAGATTAGAGTTTCATGTAACAAGATGATCTCCATGAGATGGAAATACCACTTATTTTGAAACCCTTGATAAAATCATTGGTAACACCATCTCCGCTTCCCCTCCCTGTCACACATACTCTCAACAACATTGTTGTGGCACATATATGTCATAAGATTCCCCCGCCTCCCCAAGCCTTGTTAATGTGTCTTCCAACACTCCTAGAAGTACTATTCACAGGTAAGCCAACATAAATATGTTATACTATGTCACAGATATTTGTAAAATAATAGTCTGTACTTAATTAAAATCAAGGTCTAGGAGCCAGATTTTCCTATGTGTCAATGCTCTAAATGCCACAGAAGAGGGCAGGGCCATCAGGCAATGCCAGTTACAATTCCCTGATCCTGGGGGCTAGTCTGTGCTATCCTTGGCATGAATTAGAGCAGCCTACCCACTGCTGTAAGTTATGTCACTGGTGTATGGTCCCGAAGAGACCATACCCCAGCTAAACATAGGTGTTGCGTAGCTGACCCAGCTGTATGATCCACACTTCCCCAGAAGCCACTTCATGCCAACTGCATGTGTTTTGGAACTCTGCAGCTTTGGAGGGGACAAGGTCTGAAGGAGTAGAACTGGGAACTACTTTTCTGCATAGCATGAGCGCCTCAGGATTAGGCATGTGGTGGAATTTAATGCAGGTAGAACCTAGAGTGACTCCCCCTCTGTTCTTTTTTACCCCTCAGAGAGAGTGTGGGGTGAGGGTAGTGCCAAGTACCAGAGGGATAGCCAGAGGAAGCATAAATACCTTAGTAGCCTCTCTTGATTCTGGTCACTTGCCACAGAAGAATGAGGATCCACCATTGAAAAAATACACAGCGGTCTAGCTATTCTTAAGTCTAAAGTGGGTGGGAAATGCTGTTAAGTCAAAATGGCAACATTCTACACCACTTTTGCATTCACTTTGTGCAGATGTAAATGACTGCACAAGGTGTAGGGCAATGGAGACTTTCAGCAAGACTTTCAGCAAGGCCTGTCCTCCAGCTGATTTGTCTGCTGGGTTGCAGTTTATGTTCCTAAGTGTTTTTCATTTATTTTTTAAATTTTAATTTAACATGCCAGTGGATCAGAAGGGCTGATGGGAGTGATTCTCCCCTTTATTCACCTTGCCATGGTAGACAGGAGGAGGTCACAACGGAATGGAGGGAGAGCAGTAGCCAGGCCTAACACTGTAGTGCTGTGTTCACAGGGAGGTCCATTTATACCAGTTTGTTCTTTCCTTATGAGAGTTATAAGTTTGGAGTAGATTACTGGAAGGAGTTCCCAGGGGATGAAGTAGGGCAACCTCCAGACCTCACAACTCTTTCCCCAAAATAGCTATAGCTGAGGTTACTGGAGCAACCAGACTGGAGTCCAAGCATTCCAGTTCTTCCCTGCTGCCATCCCCATGGCCCAGAAGACTCCTCTTCCCCATTGTGTTTCTACAGCATCTGATACAATGGGGATGCAGTTCTAAATGGGGCCTTAGGGTACTACTATAATATAAATGCCATAGGAAGTGATAATAACAGTTTTGCTTTGAATGATTGATAGCATGCATGGATTTCACAGCCTCCAAGACTTCGTTCATTTTTCACTGCACTTAGACACCACAGCTGGCCCATGCCAGCTGACTAAGGGGCTCGGGCTAAGGGGCTGTTTAATTACAGTGTAGATATTCAGGCTTAGGCTGCAGCCTGAACTCTGGGCCCCTCCCTGAACTTTTACACTGCAATTAAACAGCCACTTAGTCCAAGCCCCAGGAGTCTGAGTCAGCTAGCACGGGCCAGCCACTTTTTTTAACTGCAGTGTAGACATACCCTTGGTGTCCTCTGCTGGCCAATTAATGTGGTTTCTATAGCCTCTCAGGAATTAGGTTCTTGCACTTCTAACTAGATCTGCCAGGGCAGCTGTGGTTTTTGTTGAGTCTTGTATAGTCAGGTGTGCAGATGTCTCAGGCAGACTTCCATAATCTGAACTTCTGGAGTAGAGCATGAAGGTCACTTGTCACTAGATATGATTGAAAAAATTGACTTTTCATTGAAATTTCAAACTTTTTGAAGTGAGTGAACTAAGGAAGGGAGCAAATTAGAGAGGGTTAGGCAACTATCCAGGAAGAGAGCACAGATCTGTATTAGGATAAGGGGAAAATCAGGGAAAGTTGAAATGCTGGTTTGAGGTAAGGTGGTAGGGCTTTTCTGGGCTACTGGTATGAAACAGTAGCCAGTCTTCTTCTTCTCCTTCTCCTTCTACTGCCTCAGTGATGGGTTACTAAAGTCCAAGAGTTGAGGCCCTTTGAAGCTGCTCACTCCATATTTCTAATGTAAGTTCTTCTGGATGGTAGAAATTGGTAAGCCACAAGCATATTAGTCAAATCCTGACAAGAGAAGTACATTAAAATGGACTGGAAGTTAGTTTTCTATTAGGCTCAGGGGAGCATTGATTTGAGGGTTCAAACACTAGCTAAACTAGTGGATGTCTTGGCATCCATGCTAAAAGACCCTGGTTCTTCTTTATATTAAGGCTGCTTTAACCTGCTCTGTCAGGGCAAAAGGGCCTTTTCCTGCATGTAAATTGCATTTGTTTTTTCTTTAAAGCCTCTTTGTACTGACAGAGTGATGTAAAAGGATCTTGGGTGTAAATAAGAATGAGGCCCCATGTATTTATGTTTATAATGAGGTCAACCATCGTACTAAGAAGTAAGGTTTGTTCTTTTTTTTAAACGAAAATACCCCTTTAATTTTAAATGGTTGTTTGGTTTTGTTGGGGAACGTATAATGAAAAGTATGAATTTGCTCTCCTACATAGATAGTATCAGTGTCTAACTCAGATCACCTACTTGTTTTCTTAACTCACAGATGGCCACACACACTAGGGTTGCCAGGTGTCCAGTTTTCGACCGGAAAGCTGGATCGAAAAGGGACCCTGGCGGCTCCAGTCAGCACCGCTAACTGGACCGTTAAAAGTCTGGTTGGCGGCGTAGGCAGGCTCCCTACTCATGACTCCTGGGAAGCTGCCGGCATCTCCCTCTGGCTCCTAGGCGGAGGGACGGCCACGGGAGCTCTGTGAGCTTCCCCCACCCCCAGCACCAGCTCAGCTGCTCCCATTGGCCAGGAACCATGGCCAGTGGGAACTGAGGGGGCAGTGCCTGCAGGTGTGGGCAGCACGCAGAGCCAAATGTTCGTGCTTCTGCTTAGGAGCCGAAGGGAGATGCCGGCAGCTTCCCGGGAACTGCCTGAGGTAAGCACTGCCAGGAGCCCGCACCCCCACCTGCACCCCAACCCCCTGCCCCAGCCCGGAGCCCCCTTCTGCACCCCAAACCCTAGCCCCACCCCAGAGCCTGCACCCCCAACCAGAGCCCTCATCCTCTCCTGCACCCCAACCCCCTGTCCCAGCCTAGAGTCCTCTCCTGTACCCCAAACCCCTCATCTCCAGCCCCTCCCCAGAGTCCATACCCGCAGCCAGAGCCCTCACTGCCAACCCCCTGCCCCAGCCCAGTGAAAATGAGTGAGTGAGTGGGAGAATGAGTGACGGGGGGACGGGGATGGAGTGAGCGGCGGTGTGGCCTCAGAAAAGGGGCAGGACAAGAGGGTTCAGTTTTCTGCACACACACAAAAAAATTGGCAACCCTATATAATAGTACTAGATAAATGCAATAAGAAATTTGGGGACTGATCCTGCATTGCTTACGTTCCCAAAACTTTCACTGGTGCACAAGAAATGAAGAATTGGGCCCTGCTTTCTAGTTTTGATAGTTTATAGTGGGAAATCCATGATGATGCATTTGAACAATGGAACAACCTGTAAGCCATTAGCAAAATAGTTATCTTTATTCCTAATATGGACATTTTTTCATTCAATTAAAAATTAAAACTCCACAGTAATCATATAGATATATGTGAGTATATGTATTTGTGTGTGTACGTACACATATTACCAAAATCCACTTGTTCTAATTGTATTCTTATTTGTTATGCATTTGTACCGCTATCTCCTGCCTAGAGTGAAATTGATATAAGGTGGTGTAGGATTCTCTATTTGATTACCAAATCTCATTCAAGCAGAGTCAGGTCACAAACCTCCAATGGACAGATATGTGTGAGTTTTCAATCAAATCTGACAGAAATTAATCTGAAGCTAACATTTCCCTCTGAGATATTTGTCTTGTCTGCTTGTGCACAAAACACTAGCCTTTTCCTTCTGGCACCTCTTAAAGAGGCCCCTGATTTTAAGGGAATAGCTTCTCCCTTGTTGTATAGTAATAGGGTTTGATTTTATATAGGACAACGTCTTTGAAACTTTCAGTATCCCACCAGTGAAAACACTTTCGTGTAAATTGGTTAGAGCTGTAACATTAGTTGTTGTTTTTTTTTAAATCTGAAGGCATTTATCTTGTGGCTGCAGTCTGCTTCAGACATTTTATTTTATTTCTATAACATCACATGGTTACCAATGCACAATTTCTATTGTTTTGTCTGATGTATCTGTTGTAGGTGCTTATTGAACAGGGGTAGAACAAGGATAAAGTCATACAGAGGTTTGGGACTGACGTGTGTGAAGCTTTGGTAAGAGGTGGGAATATGTGGAGAAACTGCAGTTATATTGATCCACTAGCCTGTGTAAGGGTAGCACAGAGTTGGCCAGGAGTGGTTATGGAGAGTTTTCATTGCTATTGTGTTTCCAGATGCAGATTCAGTTTCTCCCAACCATTACAGAGGATCTTCTGTTTACTCAGGTTGAGTACAGGGAACAAAGACTTGGCCCTTAATGAACAGTAATGATGCAGCAGACTACTAGTGTTTCTGGTGAAAAGACAGAATCTGTTTGGCTTGATTCTACAGTTTTAACTGAGAGGGGTTCATTGTGGGGGTGTCTCATTCATCTGCATGGAAGGTGCTAAGTTACATTTGTGCCTCCCTTATTCTAGGGTTGCTGGAGGCTGGATAGTGTGATGTCACTACCTCACTGTGGTTCTCCAAAGAGTCCTCCAACACAGACAGATATTAAGATCAATATTCTTGATATTTATATATATTTTTAAAGCACAAAAACATATATAATAATAATAATAAACTTTATGGCCATCTTCATACATCAGAAAGGAGCGGTGAAGACCACAAATGCCTTTTTTTCTCCTTTGCAGTTTGTCAGAACCTGCCCTCAGACTTGTGCAGAAGAATTAAACACCAGTTTCAGCATTTAACTTCTAATCAGTCAGTATCTGCAATCCTTCGAAATGTGTGGCTTTCCAGTATCACAACCCATTTGTTTGAGTGACAGCAAAAGGGGTGGTACTTTGACCAAAAGGAAACATGTTTAGCAATTGTTCTTCCTTCAGTGAACATAAGTTACTGCAGACCTTAGCTAAGATAACACACTCTTCAGGTAATCTACTACCTTTGAACTGTGATGGAACTCCCACGGATATTAATGAGTTGCATGCATGGGCTGTTGAAAATAAATGATGCTTAAAGGGACACTGTCAAGTAGTTTGGGTCCTAAATTTGGCGGGGGGGGGAGGGTTTTGAGGATGTTTTTAAACAAAGTGTTTACAAAGCCTAATATAAACAAATGATTGAGAAATAATTTAATTAAAATAGTTCTTGTATGAATTTTATCATTCCCTTTCTATGTTTCCAGTCCAAGTACTGCAGCATTGTATATGGGAACCTGAAAGAGAAACTGATTAGAAATATATGGGACACTGACCAACTTATTTTTGTTGCCCAAGCTAAATGAAATGCAGCACCAACAGCAGTCACAGTGAGAATCAATTTTGATTGTTAAAAGTCTTTCAATTTTATTCTCTATGGTGGTTAGTAACACAAGAGAAATATGTTTTTAATACACAATGTTTTTAATCTGACAATATCCTTTTAAAAACAGGCCTGCAACCCTTATTCACGTAAGCTCCATTCATGTGGTTGAAATTACTTGCAGTAACAGGGCTTTGCAGGTCCCATAACCAAGTGACTGGATTACACAGTACCATATAAAGGTGTTTTAATTTGTGAAACATACAATCTTGGTACATTTCATTTTTGACAATCTAAGTATAATTTGGTCCAGGTCACCTTATAAGCTGTCTGATGTAGATGTCTCAGTGGATTTGGTTTTCTCTTCATTCAGTGATAGCCTCACAAAACAAAGTTCATCCAAAATGCTTCCCACGTTACAGAAATTTAAACACTCTCAGTTAACGCAAGTCAACATAACATCATTGATTTCAGTAGCATTATGCTGATTTACACCAGCTGAGGGGTTGGCCCTTATTCTTTCCATTTAAGCACTATTAATTTTATGTGATTTTCATAATTGTTGAGAAGTATAGTCCACTGATACAAAACACTTGTAATTTTGCTTTGTTTTCTTCAAATATGGCTGTTTCTTTTCATAGCAGTCTCTGTTGAACAGTTTGTTTCCCATTCACCAACTAAGTCCATCCTGTTCCTGAGTGTTGGTAAACAGACAAGTGTTCCAGTGTAAACGGGCAATCCATGTCAAACTCTTCTTCACTGCTTTTCCATTATGCCATTATTTGGGTTTGTTCTTTTCATGGCACCTCTTCATCTGATACAGCGTACCTCTCACTGGAAGCTTGTTAGCATCCACGTCAAGAAAATGTGTAAAGTCTTCCTCATTCAAGACTGATGGATGCAAACAGGCAGAGAACAGAAGCCACAAGCAATCTGTAGCATTTCACTGCCACAGTAATATCTCTAATTGTAATTGACAGGGTAATTAAATCTAAAGATATCCCAACAAAGCAATTTGGATAACTATGATCATGCCATGAAAGTGGCATGTCACCAGGGCCGGCGCAACCCATTCGCTACAATTTGGGGGGGCGGTGACCACTGCGGTATTTCGGCAGCGGGACCTTCCGCCGCCTCTGTGGGGGGCGGCATTTTGGGGCGGGACCTTCCGCTTCCTAGGGCGGCAGAAAAGCTGGCGGCGCTCCTGCACGTCACACATGGGGTACAATAAGATTAAATTGGTTCTCTTCTTTTTGTCTCACTTAAGCAACTGTCCCAATTATCTGCATCCTATTAAGCTTGCTTTGACTATCAAGATAAATTTAAAATAGTCTTCGTTTTATTTAACTGTTTTAGAGTACTGTAGCTTCCTCACCCCAGACCAGAGTCATGAGGACCAAGCTGCCTGGGGACACTGGGTCCCAGCGGCTCTTCCACACATACAGGCTATACTACTACTCCTGGGGTAATTTTGTGCCAAAAAATTAAAAATTGTGCACACCATATTTCAAAATTCTGCATATTTTATTTGTCAAAATAACAATATAATTACACCGGTTTCAATAATTTTGGTAATTTATTTCAAAATACCTGTCCGCAAGTATATCTGTAACTATAGAGACAATAAAAAAGATTCAGGAAATGTTTTTAGATAAACAGATTCCTTATTAATACAGAACTTTGAGTAGTAATTCATTTAAACTACAATACAGAAACTTATTTCCCACCCCCCTCAAAAGCAGCGCAAAGGCTTGGGGGAGTCAGGGGTAATGGAAGAGCTGAGGGAAGTAATTGATGGGAAGCAGCCTGGGAGTGAAACTGGAGGGTTGTTGGGTGTGGGTGGGAGAAGCATGGAACAGGGATTTTTTTGGTGACGGGGTGGGAAGGAATTGTTAGGGAGCTGGAGAGCTTCCCCCATGCAGACCCTGGCTGACCCATAGCCTCTCCCATTCAGTCAGGCACATCTGCCCCATCCCCGTGTGTCCCTTCATCCCCGTCCCCCATACCCTTGAGTCCCTGTGACCCCACTCAGCCACCCTCTCCCTCCTGTCCTCATGTGTCCCAGCTCCCCCCCCAGCCCATTCAGCCCCTGGCTCAATGCTGTCACCCCACAAGCTCCTGTGCCCCTATCCCAGTCTGTCCCCCCATGAACCCTTCTGAACCCCAGTCTGTGACCCCTCGGCAGCCCTATGTGTCCCACTCTGTCTGTCCCCCCTCCATATCCCGTGCCTCCTCACTTGGCCCTGAGAAGAAGACAGCCTCTGACCACTCCCTCTCCGCAGTTGGCTGCTTCAGCCCTGAGCCGGCTGCCCTCTCTTCTGGTGCCACAGCAGCCCCTGATGGGTGAAAGGTGTAATTGCAGCACATCCTCAGCAGAATCTGTTTTCTGCAAGGAAAAGAAATCTGCAAGGGACATGAATTCTGTATGCATGCAGTGGTGCAGAATTCCCCCAGGAGTAACACCATTCACAGTCTCTTCATTACTCAGATCTTTTGACAGTTGAGCACTAGCTTCCCCAGAAGGCATCCACATCAGCAACACAGTTTCACACTCCTCTTCCTTCTCCTGGATCCTGGCCTGCCCCCACTTTCTGTTCCTGTCTCTCCCACCCCAGCTCTTTCCCTTATCCCTTCCTCCCCTGCTATGCTCAGAGCCACCCTGCTCCTGTCCTCCACCCCATCCCTAATTCCTGTTCCTGTCCTCATCCTCTCTGCTTCTCTTCCTCTTCACCCACCCATGCTACTTGGGCACCAGCACAGGAGAGAGACTCACTGCTCTGGTCCTGGGCACCACAGGGTATGTCTTCACAGCATTTTGGAGCAAGCCTTCCAGCCTAGGTTCACAGATTTGGGCTAGCGGGGCCCACACTAAACCATGCTCTAAACATGTCTGTGCAGATAGTGCTTTGGAGTTGCAGCTCAGGCTCTGAAGCCCATCCCTTTTCCCAGCCTTTAGATCCCAAGCTGCAACTTCAAAGCACTGTCCATAGAGCTATTTTAAGAGTGCTAGTGCAAGCCCTGCTAGCCCAGACTGGGAGGCTTGCTCCAAAATGCTGTGTAGACATACGCACTGTGGTTCTTGGCAGCCAAGAAGGAGCAACTGCAGGAAAGTCTTGCTCAGCCTTGGACCCCTAAGTTGGAGCATGCTCAGTAACTCTGTCGGGGTAGTGCACATGCAGTTCAGTTGCAATAGGAGTTGTGAAGACATGGAGCATATTCAGGGCAAATGGAATCTTCAGAAAATGTAGCTGTCAAATTCTAACAAGTCTCTACTGACTATATGCAAACTGCATATGATGGAGTCTGCTCTATTCACCACTCAGCAGCACCTCCTTGTGGCTCATCTGGGGAATTAGTTCTACTACCTGGTCTGATGCCACATCCTGCAGTTACTCAATCTGTCCTTCCACTCACTTACTGCAGGGCCTCTCATGAGCTGGGAGCTGCAGTACTTTCCTCTTCATGGCCTAGCCCTTCAACTGAGTCACATTCAAGTTCTCCTCCCTTACGGGGTATCATCAAAGTTTGCTTCCAGACTGCTTCCAACCACCCCAGATGGGCTATCCCTAATGCATCACTCCAGCAGTGACTTGTAGGGGAACCCAGGCACACCCTCTACATTGGGTTCCAGTCCCAAAACCCTCACCCCACCAGTTCTGGGTTTTTACTCTCCCAGCCGTTACTGCTCCTTCCCTGGACTGCTTCCTACTCTATTCTTGCAGCTTTCTGCCCTTCCCCCTTGTATCCAGGAGTAAGGCTATGGGGAGGAAACCTGCAGTTAACCAACTTCCTCTCTTTTTAGAGCCCACCCAGCTGGCCTTCATGAGCAATTAGATCCTAGAACACCCTGGGTTTCCTCCAGGTGCAGCCTAAGGTTAAGTGGCCTACTTCACCCATTTCAGGCCTGTCTGGGGTGACCACCCCATCACACTGCAGTTTTTCAGAGGCATATAATTTAAGCAAATTTGGGAAGATTGTCATGGGGGTAGTAAAAGGCACATCTGTGGTATAAGGGATTCTCCACCCCCTCACCAAATTTAAATTTCTTATTGCAAGGCATGGGGTGCTGGAGCAACTCAACAAAATGGCTGTAATAATTTTTTAAGGTTGGCAAAACAACGTTTTTCCCTTTGAGATGCTTTTCCCTAAATTCATTCATAGTAATGGCTGAACTGTTTAAGCTGAAACTTTAAACAAAAAGTCATCTTGAAGCAGACATCTTGCATAGAAAATTTCAGCCTGAAGGTTCAAGTTTAGCTAAATTATAAGACTTAAAAAGAACAGGAGTACTTGTGGCACCTTAGAGACTAACAAATTTATTAGAGCATAAGCTTTCGTGGACTACAGCTCTAATAAATTTGTTAGTCTCTAAGGTGCCACAAGTACTCCTGTTCTTTTTGCGGATACAGACTAACATGGCTGCTACTCTGAAACCTATAAGACTTAAGTAATTGAAAGCAGGGTCTTACAATGGAAAATATTAGATAACCTTCACCATAAGCATTGCTATCAGCTCTGCCTATAATAATAATAATAATTAATTAATAATAAACATAACCTAATGAAACACCTCGCCATGTGCAAAGGTAGATAACATACAGGTCACCCCATTGACAAATGATACCAAAACAAACAATGAGTAATATTACATAATTAATTTTTCAATATGTTAACATGTTTCCATAGCTTTAGTCTAACCTGTCATCTGTTCAGGCCTGATATTGCATAATACATAGTGAATATTTAGAAGGATTTAAAGTGCATGAGAACACTATATGAGTTGACTACCAAGGAAGCACTTGTCTCTGTGAGATAACCCACTCTAATGTCATGAGTTGCCTATTTGTACCTATCTGTGGTGTGTCTTTTTGTATGACTGGTGAAATATGCAGACAGGCTGCTTGAGGGACTTGGTGAATATTAATGTGTATTGTTGCCTTCACCACACACATTTTTTTTTGCCTATGAGGATGCCTTCAGTATTGCTCCAATATGCTGTGTATTGTGTATGTACAATGTACCTGTGTTTTGTTCAGCATACCTTACTGTGAGGAATGGGTATGAGAGGGGAAACAAATGAATATGGAGTGATCATGGAGTTATTCATCACTCAAGCACACTGTGAAACCACACCTACTTCCCCATATGCACACTGACATAATCACAATATTACCTCCATTAGCAGAAAGTTGGAGAGAGATATCTATGCTTGACAGGTATTACTATTTTCATTTTAAACAGAGGAATTCCAAACCTCTCCCATGTTTTTGGAAGAATACAGAATGGGAACTGTTTATACAAAAAGTAGTACAGTAAATATTGGTCAGGTGATTATACCGGTCACAAATAAATATGTAAAAATAGTATCAGGGAATCATTATATGCAATCACTTCTTGCTTGTTCATATGTTGGCTGAATTGTTTGAATCCTGTTGTTTCAGCCAAGTATTGTTAATTCCTCATACAATGCAAATCATAATTTCTTTTGTGATCTACATTATTTCCAGTAAAGAAATTACTAAAAAGAGCATTGTCCCAAACACCACAGGAAGATGCCTGGAATATGGTTTAACTATTAAGTAACACATCTGTGAACAGTCCAATGCAGGTCATCCTTCCTTTGTAATCTGTTCCACCTGGTGGACGACTGCTGCCAGCCCCCCTCACCCAGATAACCTGGTCTCAGCACTTTTGTTTGGAAGCCATTGCCCTCCCCTCAGATTAAAGAGGTGGGGAAGAAGGGTTTGTCTCCTTGCTGCACCAGGCTTCAAGAGTCCCACCACCTTCTTTAGGGGATGTCTTCTCCTAATCTGCTTCCAATTCCAGTTTATCAGGGAATGAGCCCGTAATTCAGTGAGTACCTGCACTGGGCACCTGCCAAGTTGTAAAAAAAATGAATTTGACAACCTAACCTATCCACCAGTCTGGTCTGCGGAGAGGAAGGCAAAAAACCCACCCTGCCCAGGTCAGTCGGGCAATGAGGGGAAAATTCCTTTTTAGTCCCCAAAAGGCTACTAGCATGATGCCAGAAGCAAAGCCCCAAAAACTCCATGAGAGATGGGGATTTTCTTCCCAGTGCTTTTCCTTGGAGGTCTGCAGGAGCCAATAGGCTTATGCAGCACCCTTCTGTCCAACCAATCCACAGAGCCCCCTCCTGCTTTCTTTGCGCCCACGAATAGGCTGAGTTCCCACAAGGAGGTGGGGGGGTTGCAATACTTAAAGAGGCCAACTGTTTTCTTTCCCGTTCTAGCTTAGACAGTCCCACCTCTGTGGCTGGCTGGGGAGGGGCGCTGTGTGGATTAATCAGAAAAGAACTACATCACCTGGATCACCTGGATCGAACGGTCTTCAGCTGTCGTTAAGACTGCGCCGATCACAACACATCCACCATTCTTCTCGCATTCTTGCCTTTCTTCTCCATGTTCGTCCAAAACGTTTAACAATGTCATCTTCCTATCTTCTTGGAGGCCGACCAGGTGGTCTTTTCTGTTCTCGCGGGTACCACTCAGTAATGATTGTGGTCCACCTATTGTCCGTGAACCATGCTATGTGGCCCGCCCATTGTATCTTATTATATCTGCTTTCCATGACAATATCTTTCACACCGCTGCGTTCTCTAATCATTTCATTTGGGATATGTTCCAGAAGGGAAATTCCCAACATAGCTCGTTCCATTGCCCTTTCAGCTACCGACAGCCGCTGTTCTTCTCTCTTCGTCAGTGCCCAGGTTTCACTTCCGTACAGCATGGCTAGCAGCACTGTTGAATTGAAGATATTTGTACGTGGGGTTTTGTTGATTTTTCCTTTGAGGAGGTCCTTGATGGAATTAAATGCACACCATCCTGCCCGAATACTTCACAAGAGTTCTCCGTTCATGTCTTGGCGCATATTAACTTCTTGGCCCAAATATACGTACTTTTCCACTTCTTCAATTTCTTCTCCTGTTACCATTATTCGGGCTTTTCTTAAGATGTCTGATCGCATGTATTTCGTTTTGCAGGGGTTCATTTTCAGACCGACCTGACTGCTTTTCTTGTCGAGTCTTCGTAGCATGCTCTGCAGTTGGTTGGTGCTTTCCGCAATTAGTACGATGTCATCCACGAATCTGAGATGAGATAATCATTCTCCATTTATATTAACACCACTCCTCCAATTGATCTACATAGGACCGTAAAAGCCAAAATGAGGCACAGAAAAGTGGCACAAAGAAATAAAGTCCCAAATCCAGGAAAAATACTAACTCTGTGTACCAAATTGACATAAACAGATAGATTCTACTCTCAGCCCCTGTAAATATGAAGATTAAGTTTAAATAAGAGGAGAATTTGGCCCACAGGGAAAACCCACCTCCCAGCTACATCTACAAACAGAGATCAATGAAAATCGAAAGGCAAACTACAGTTTAAGTTGTGCTGCCCAGGCTGCACAGAGATCCATTGAAAATTTAGAGTTAAGCACGTTTACCTTCAAAAGTACAGAACTGGGCCTTATATATGTAACCTCTTAGCTCTGGAGAGTAAAGGGCCAGTGTTCTAATGGTAGCACAGCTTGCTTTGACAAAGTTGTGTTCCATAGTGGCAGACAGAGGAAAAATAGTCCCCCTAGTGTACTGTTGCTGTAAGAAGCATGAGGTATCTATTTTGATTCTCTAAGGAGAACTGCTGTAAGAAGTTCTGAGTTAGCATTTCAGTAGAGGCTTAAAAAGACTACTGTGAAACTAGACAAGCCTTCAGTCTGCTTATCTATCAAAGGACTAGCAGTTCCCATTTCAAGGCAGGGCAAGAAAAGCAATAATAAATTTTCAACAGAAATGAATTTGTCTCTAAAGCATTTTAATTATTACAAAACAAATGACACTCTGCTGTAGTTTTTTAATTTATATTTGCCTCTTCCAAAACATCTATTCACCTGGAAGAAGGTACAATGTTTATTAGACCATTGCTGTGTCAGTATCATCATGAGCAGGTGTCGAAGAGTCCAGGGGCTGTGCTCAGAGACATTTTTCCAGCAGGTGCTCAATAGCAGAATTACTGCTCATTTTAAATCATTTTTAAAAATTCTTATTGTTTCACCTGAACAAAGGAAAAATGTTGCAGAGAATTTATCAGAAGATGAAAGGAAATAAACTTTTAAAGAGGGAGAAAATAAAGTTAATTAGAACTGGTATTGTTTTATTGTGTTTGGGGGCTGGGAGGTACCGCTTGTCCCAGATTTCATGGATCTCATGGGTCTACTGTGTACATAGAGTGTGCGGTGCAAAATCCCATGGGCTAAATTCTGCTTTCAGTTACACTGATGTAAATCCAATAAAGTGAACTGTCACCTTGGATTTATACCTATGTAATTGAGAACAGAATTTTGTCAGTTGAATTGTATTAATGTAAAGGGAAATGTCCCTGAGTGAGTCATTACAATTATTAATGTTAATTATTTATATCACAAAGGTGACAATCAGGATCAGGTTCCCCTTGTGCCAGGTATGGTACAAATATATAAGAATGCTGTGCATGGTCCTGCACAGCAATGCATTGTCATCACAACACAACAAATAAATTATTCTCTGTTACACCCAGGGAATTCCATTGACATCAGTGGCATTAAGAAGTTATAAAGGAGAACAGAATTTATCCATTATGTAAACAACACAACAAGTTGTGATGCCACATCACAGCATTGCAGAGTTTGTCATTTTTGTCCTTCAATTATATATTGCAAAGATGGGAATCTGAGCTCATTCTTCTAAATACTGTACCAACTTGAGCTCTGCTCCTCACCTAAGATCTGTACTATGGCATGAGCTACCTTGTTCCCTCACTTGTTATTTTCTTCAGTTTGGTTAGTGAGCATAGAGCTAAGTTACTATGTTGAGGAGAAAAGAGAATAGCAGTCAGGGGAGAAAACTATTACCCCCACCCCCCTAAACACAAGAAGAGGGGAAACACCATCAACAAGTGTCTGGGCATGGCCAGGGTTGGGCCTGGAGGTTGCACAGTGAAGTTGTGGACCCTTCAGACCACAGGACAAAGTAGTCACCTGTGAGTGGCAGATGCTTGCAAATGCAGGCAAACTTTGCTGAGGGAACAGGCCGAATGCATTACAGAAGTGAGAGGAAATGATGGGTGGCAGACGAGAATCTCTGGGCTGTTAGGGTTAATACTAATGTCAATAATGTAGTTCTACGCAGAGACACTGAACGAAGGAAGTTTTTAAAATAGATTTGCATTTACTAGAAGAGTGAATTCTAATTTTCATCAGTCTTTGTAAGCTGAGTGGCAGCATGTTTCCGAATGTAAGCAAAGAGTTCTTCCTTGCAGGTGTGTATATACTTGTGAGTGTGGTAGGGTCTTTGTGTGGTTTGCCAGCTAGTGTGTGTTTGTGTGCAACAGGGTGTCTGTGTATAGGAGGGGGTATCAGCTTTGTGTGTGTGTACAAAGTGAAGTGTTTATGTGTTAATAAGGAGGGTGTGTCTAGGTCACGGTGTATGCTAATAAAATCCCCGGAAAAGTAAGTGTAAGAGGTTTGTTTTCTTAGAGAAGTTACGGAAATTTGAAATGAGTGTGTACATTTCTGCTGCAGAAAGGCTCTTCCTGAAAGAAACCATAAAACAAACATCTTCAACTTGCCTTTCAGATTCCTATGTTTGCCTTTAGCAAGGCTGTTTTTGTGGAGACTGCTCAGGCAGCCCCCTCTGCTCTCTTCCCCAGTCACCAGCTATAGGTTTATTTTACTCACGCTGATCATACTGATGATGATTATGCCCTTTACAACAATAACTATTTTTTGAAAGAATCATCTTGAAGAATGAAACAGCAGCAAATTCTAGATTGACTGAAAGGCAACCGAGGGTATTAGTTTGATGAGTTTTCTTCCATGGATAAGGAGGAACAGATAAGATTTCAGCATGAGTGGTGTATTTTAATTATGTTTAGAAATGAAATGCAGAGCAGATGTTGGAAGTACCATTTCAAGTGCTCCTTTCCAAGGAGGAAAGTTCCCGTGTTAATATTGCACATATCTTACAGTCCTTGATCAGAAGAAGTTTTTGTCCCATATTTTGTTTTTTTGACTCCTTGTATGTACCAAAGTGGAAATTCTTTTTTTGTATCTTCCACATTTTCTTTGAAATATGCTGGAAAACTTTCTTTCTTAAGTGTCTACTTAGTAATTTTAAAATAACTGTAATAGAGGAACTGGAAAATGCAAAATCAAATTGGCACTTCTCTCTCATGTCCCCCACTTTCTCACAAACACTCACTGACATGCTGTTAAGTTTTAAGCGTTCCTGATTGTTGGAGTCTTAATTTTAAATCATTAGAAAAATTAGACCAGAAAATTCAGCAAAAAGCAGGACCTGAAAATGTGATATTTATGCAATTTTCATCTTTCATGATCATACGTGTGTTTTATGACTAACAAATTTATGTTGGAGATTTCCAAGTGGTTTTTCTTAAAGGCATAAGTGGCATTACAATACCTTTTGAAAAAGAAAATTATTTACAAAAAAACTAGTAAGAATCTTGTTTTAACTGGAAAGGGTATGATACAAATATTAGACGCAGGTACTGCTTTTTACTCTGACAATTATTCAAAACCAGCTTGTTTACAGTAGTAATGTAACTGGAATTTTAGAATGAGGACGAAAAGATGAAGCTAATGTTTATGTTGAACAGAAATACTGCAAAAACATATAAGGGCTGTTAATTTAATATATTGCCAGATAGCCATATTGATTCTGAAAGGGTTAAAATGCTACTGGGGGGTTACATTAATGTCACCCTTCAGCAATCACTGGCCAATAATACATCAGCAATCAATGCTGTAAAGTGTTGTTCATAACACTCAGCTTTTGGAGACAAGTGCATGATATATTTTGACAAGAAAGAAAAAAAAATAGTTTTGGAAATTCTTGCAAATCTTAACTCAGAAGGGAAGATATATGAAACAAACTGCTTCCATTAGAAAAAATGGTAATGTTTGCCATCATAAGTAACAACATTTTATGTCAGTTCAGCGGAGCAGTGAATGAACCAAACTCTGTTAACCTTCAAAATGAAAAGGATTCTGTGAGTAGGATTTACATAGTTTGAATATTTTATATTTTTAGTGCTCATCACAGTTCACACAAACTCATACTTAAATATGTATTTCCAATCAGCAAATGTTCAATGGGTGATGGTGGGATACAATGAGGACTATTTTAAGCTTTTAGTTAAGGGCACCAGTTTCACAGTCCCCCCCCCCTTTTTTTTTTCTTCTTCTTCTAGTTTTTACTGGTTTCAGATTACTTGTATATGGACATAAGAGGCACAGCAAGACTGTTCACTTTGACAAAAAAAGAAACTTAAAGAAATCAGGAAATCAGTCAACCCACAGAAGAATAACAAGGGAGAAATAAATAAAAAGAGAGAACACAAAGGGTTAAAGTTCTGACCACTGTATCCATGCATAAAATTATATCACATTATCTAGAAAGTTTAGGTTTAAAAAAGAAAGCATCAGTTTAAAATACCTCTTAGGTTTATTAAATCTTTAGGCTGAAGATTACAGCAAGTGTTTTGTCTTTGGTGAGTAGCTGTTTGTCTCACTTTATTTACTTGGTATTGGGTATTTGTCAATGTCATTTCATATCTGCAGAAAATTCATAGGTTATATGGAAGTATGTATGTGTGTGAGTGTGCTGAAGGTCACATGACTATTTCATCCTATTTGGTGGAGCAGCTTGACTTTTTTCCCTTGCTTTTGGTGATGGTTGTGAGTGCAGAAGTTGATTGACAGATGCATGCCAGAAACCCCCATTCTCCTTTTCAAAGACTACATATGATGGATTGCGATCTTTCAGCTCAGCAGGACACAGGGACCATGCAAGCTGTAATTGGTCAGGTATGGAGTCAGCCATTTCTCAACTCCCCTTTTATTTTTTTCACAAGGGTCTAACCATATGATTCACATAATTCATATTTACAGTACCATCTTTCTATCTGTATCTTCAGCTACCAGCAAGTGTAGTGCTGAAAGTGAGAAAGGCAAAAGATCATATTAATCTGGCCAGGAAATCACTAGTTAAACCTAAAAATGTGATGCTTTGCTTTAATAATCCCAGTTTATAATTTAGTCTGAGCTTTGTCAATATTTATTTATTAATTTACCTTTGTATTTTGTCTAAATATACTGAAGTAGAAGAAGTGAAGAGTAAAAGTATTATGTTTACTAAGGAGTTGCTTCATATTCCTAATGCTGTTCATTATTTCTATATTGGCTGTATTTTTATACTAGAGGCTGTGGATTTTTTTGCTTTTACTCCTAACCCAGATAATGTGTGATTGAGCTTGGTAAATGTAGTAGTCTTTGCTGCTGCAGAGGGGCAGCCTGCAAATTAAACACTGCCACAATCTGAAAGGTCCAGGTGGTCTGCTCGTGCTTCCTAATGCAATCCAGCACAACAGCTTTAATAAACAGCTCTATTTAGTTCTCCCTCCCTGTATCCAGGGAAGTGAACTGGTCTGGGGCTGCTGTGATGAAATGCCAGAAGAATATCTCTCTGAGGCCTCACAAGCTGATTTTTAGAGCTTTTCCGTTTTGTCGTCTTTGTCTTCCAAATGGGTCAGTGAGTCCTTCTCTTTCTGTTTTGTGATTTCTGATAAGTCTGTAGTTTTATGTGTGTCTGTTTTAAATGTTCTGTTTTGAGCTTAACCAGAAGAGAGAAGAATCATTGTCTTTTCATTTGCCTTCAAATAATAACCTGGAGTGGTGGTGAAAGAAATGATAGTGTCCTGCTGTATAGGAAGGGCTGTTTCCCTATGAGTGCAGTAGGAGTGGGAAGAGGGTGTCTGGTGTTTTGCTAACAAAATTTTAAGTACTCAACACTTTCTCATTAACCATTGACTCATAAATCAGTCTCTGGTAAAGGATATTTATGAACTCTCAAAAGTTTATTATTTTGCATATGTTTCCAGCATAGTGAACGCATGCTGCTAAAGTGATGGCATAGTATTTGTGTTCCCTGTATGTTAATGCAGTGGTGGAAAAACACACATCTTACTATTTTCAACTAAATTACAGCAAAGCACTGAAGTCTCTCAAAGCATATGGTTTATTAATATCATCATATCCAGTAATGCACTTTTAGATGGAAAATGTCAGATACGTAATACCATATTTACCACAGACTCGTATTGCTTTAAATATTTTAAAAATAGAGAATACATTTTTTATTAAAAATCTCCCAAACATTAATAGGTTTCTGTTAGGCACTTAAAAAGTGGCACTTTTTTGGCAGTATAAGATTGCCTGAAAAAATATATTTTGGAGAGTGCTATTTACCTTTTTGTGGCAACTTGTTCAGTGTTAAATAAATATATTTTATGGTATTAAAGCAAATGTAACAATAAGGATTTACATATGTACTGTTGATAGAAAATGTAACTTGAAGGCTTGAAGAATCGCAAAGCTTATAATAGCTGCAGTATCCTCATTAATGTAACTTTTTCCATGTATAAGTTATCTATATTTTATTTAATGCTTGTTATATTTATGAAAGTGATTTTTGACAATGGAATGAGTTTGAAAATGTTACTTTTGTGTGTAATGTTTAATTTTCCTCAATTATAAACAAAGTTAGGTGAATGTTTGAAAAAATATTTATAGTGTGTTGTTGTATGTCATTTTCCAAAAATCAATAATGAAAGCATGCACTTAAAAGAAAAATACATTTCACAATTTTAGGAACTAACTTTCTTTTTTTGTGTTAATTCAAGAGTATTGTTAATCAAGTAATTAAACAGCTTATGTTTGAGTTATAAATGTGTTCCAAGCATTTTTGCATATGTATGTATGTATGGATGGATGTGCATATAGGATGTGTACATTTATACCTATATATGTCTGTTTACATACATACAGTATTTTCAAATCTATTTATTTTAGTTTTCATAAATTCTTCTCTTAAATTTTTTATGAATAGCTACATGCTAATGCAGAATAAAGCGCTACAAAATTAAAAAAGATTTACCCTTTGATTAGAACTGCTGATATACGTTTTCGGTTTGTTAAGTAAAATACATTTTAAAATTAGGAAGCATAAAACAATCATTTTAATTAGCTCATATTAATGAAAATAGAAATATTAATTTTCCTGTGGGTCTAAAACATTCAGCTGATAAAAAGAGTAAATAACTATCAAATGACATGACCTAGATTCCATAAAATCTCTCCAAAATTACATGTACTGTATATCCTTTATTACTGATAAATCATAAAGCTATGAATATTCTATACATACCAGTATTTTAAAAAATGACCCTTTCATTTGCTCCCATCATAGTACTGGAAAAAGTTGTTCTTATGAGTTCCTGTTAACTTTCAAGGACCAAAAATTAAAACTTTAAAGAAATGTTTACCATTAAATCTTTTCATTTTGGAACAATATTTCTCTCTGGCTTTAAGAACCAAATTCTGTTGGTGATGGCAATGCTAGGCATATTATTGCAGTGCTAATCATTATCTAGTAGCTGGGTTTACTGGCTCCTAGAATTGCTTATATACCTTCCCTCTGGATTTTTCCTCCCCCAAGCAAGCAATTAAGCAGCCAAGTACTCTGAAGAACAACCTCCTTGCATAGTGTGTCAAGATCTAGAAACTCATTGCTCATTGTGATTTTGATTCATAACTGGAGTGTTTGGAATCAAACCTGATCTTTGACAGCTACCTTCCTTACATGCTGAACCATAATAGCAGTTTAAAATTATTCTCCTTTTATCTTTATATAAGAACATTTAAGTAGATTCTGAACCAGGCTTCCCCCTTTACCCTGAGATTGCCGAAACTGGTTACTGTGTCATCATCTAATTAATTATGCTGTATCTTTCTACCTTGTGTGTTCACTAAATCTTTACTGCACCTTCTTTTATTTTTTTATTTTTTTGTTGCAGACCTGAGCTTGTGAGTGACAGGTTAGTTCATCAGCATTACAGCCCTCCTGTTTTTGTCTCATCTCATGCAGACAGGTCACTGTGTCCAATCACCCTTCTGGCTTTGCTGTCCCCAGGGGAACCAAGGCCAGCCTGCCATCTTGATCCAGAAGCCTGAGGGCCTAGGCTGGCTGCACATTTGTGTTCACTGTTTTTTGGAAATATAGTAGAACAGAGGGATATGAAATTAGATGGTAATAAAAACAAATGAAGTAAATTAGGTGAAAATCTTCTTCAAATAGGCAAGAACTTGTCAATATTATTAGTATGTTTGGGTTGCCTTTCTTAACATCAGCCATGTTTATATATTTCAATTATATCCTCCCATATGGTCTCATAATCTAACAAACGCTGTATATGCAAGAGTAAACACATGCTCTTTTTCCATAGAGAGTTTGGCTCAGAAGACCAATTTATGAGATTGATATCTCATACATTGTACAGCATAGCTGGGTCCTCTTTGGTTTTTACTTTGTTTTTTGTTTGTTTGTTTGGATTATTTTAAGCAGTGGGATACCTTGGAAAAGAAGTCACTCATTTCAGTGACTTACTGGTCACTTTTTACAAGATTGAGCTAAGTGTCCAAATTAGTGGGTTTTGTTTTGTTTTTTAATGCTGATTAATGCATTTCCAGCAGGCTAATTTTTAACCAGTGAAGAGAATATCTATATTTTAGTTTGTCTTGAACATTCATTAAACAAGTCCTTGAGTACTCCTACAGATAATCTTTTTCTGTTCAAATGTGCATTCCTATTTGTAATCTGAAGGACACATAAAACTTTATTCTTTTAACCAAAATAATCTTATACATTTAAGCATTATAAATTTATATTAAATACATTTTAGGAATAAACCCTTTTTCTACATTTTGGGCCATTCCTGTTCTCTCTGGCAAAATTAGTCCCATTGTGGTGAGTAGAACTACTTGCATGAGTAAGGTATCTGACCCACTGTCTACTCACTGACCTACTAGTGGAGAGAGACATCATTGTCCTATATGGCTTCCAATAATTGAGTTCTGTCATTGGAGAGAGCAAGTGAGATGCTTATGGACAGGTAGACATTAAATCTTGTTTTCAGTAGTGCTGAAAACAATGTAAACAGAAAGAATCATGTCTAAAAACATATTTTTAATATTTATGTACACTCTGGTACTCTGATAATGAAGCATTCCATCTCCACAGAAACACACTCTTTTATATGCTCTCCAGTACAGTGTGTCCTTAAGAATTATTGTTGTAAGGAGATGGAGGAATGTGGCTGTAATATTTTACAATATAAATATTTGTTGTAGAGGAGTTTGGATCTAGTTAATTTAATATATGTAAATTCTTTGGTCCTTGTCCTGGATTCCAGGAAAAGAATGCATTTCACTGTTCACTTTTCCTTTTACAGTGCAAAAGATGGATTTTTATCATTTTCTTGCATGTTTAAAATTATTTTCCTGCTTTCACACCAAAATCAGCTTTTAATTGATATCAGCCCTCTAAAAACGTTCTTATCAATATTATTTTCTTTCGTAGTGCATTTCTTTTTCTCTCCTTTTCATCTTGTGTTGTGTCGTCTAGCCTATTACTTGGTGGTTGAACCAATTTATGAAGTCAAATGTTTAAAGAGCAGTGATTTAATATTCACCACTATTTTAACTAAAGAAAAACAATGCACAGCATATGACCTTTAAATTGTTGGGCATGCTACAATCCTTCAGTTGTGTAGATGTTTATCTTCTGGCAATGCATTTACATTCAAGTACCTTTGCTGTGGTTCCTTGATTCTAGCCTGATAAACTAAATACCAGTCTGGGCCACTTTTCTTATGTATAGTACATGGAAGTGACTGCGTTGAGCCTCTTATCTTACATTGACCTGTAGCTGTAACAAGGCTTTTATTTTTTGCCTCTGATCTGGACTGAAACTCAAATGGAAGAAAATAAAAGACAGTTGAAGACAAATGTATACAGCTTTTCCAATGCAAGAGGAGGGCATGGTAAAATATCCTCGTGCTGGTGAAGTACTTCTCTTAGTGGTGCCTGTTTGTGACGCCCCACTTATTACGCTATAATTACAACAGCTGTGTTGCTCTGTCATTCTGGGGGGTTTCACTCTGAGAGGCCTCGATTTGGCTTAAGCATGTGCATAAGTCTCATTGAAGTCAATGAGAATTCAGCACATGCTTTAAGTTAAAAACGTGCTTAAGTGCCCTGCTGAGTTGGGACCCAAATCCTTACTCACACGAGTAATCCTTAATTGTTCAAGTAGTTCTATACAACACTGAACTCAATGAAACTACTCACAAGAATAACAGTATGCAGGATCAGACCCTGGCTGCCTATTTGCAAACTGTCATTGCTCATAAATTCAGGGAAGTCTGATTTAAATGCCAGCTAAATAATTACAATACAAACTGTTGTATAATTACAGGTGACTATTAGGATTAAAGAGAGTAATTTAAGGCTCTTGAACATTTTTATTTTTCATGAATGTCAGGGCTACAGGTAAATGGACTATAGCTTCAGGCTTTCCGTTTTATCGCTGGCTTTGAAACCTCTCTGATATGTAGAACTATGTCTTCAAAAGAGAGAGATTAGCTGTTGATATTTGCTACTGATTCTCTGTTGACTGGTAGTGCTGTTGCATAGGCGAGTTTTATCTAACTCTGAGATCAAAAGAAAATTTTGAAGATCAAGAGACTGTTCTAAATTCCTAGCTATTTTGAAAGTGACGGGGACGGGGGAGGGAAGAGAGGGGGAAGCTTTATACCAAAGCACTCTCTTCTGTCCAATGGTATAAATGACTTTTCTTAAGCAATGTAAAATAAAGATCATAGTTATTGAAAATGAATAATTCCAATATTAAAGATATATGTACTGTTCATGTCTTTTATACAATTTCTTGGCAAAATTAAGTCCTGAACCTGCAAGCCCTTAGGCACAGTCTTAATTTTACCCTCATGATTAAACCCATTGACTCCATTGGGACTACTCATGGGCTTGGAGTTAAGCATGTGTCTGTTTGGAAGGTTGGGGCCTTACAGCCAGATATCGCAAACCCTTACTCACGGTAGTTCATAGTCACAGCAGTAGTACCATTGCTGTGCTACAAACTGTGAGAAAGGATTTACTCTGAAGTTCTGCTCCTGTTAATATCAATGATAGTTTTTCTTTCACTTCACTAACGCGATCTACAGCCAGTTTGGAAGTAAAAAGTTTTGATCCTGCAAATTCGTATCACTTGAGTCATGTGATTAGTTCTGTTGATGGCACCAGGACTACTTGCCTGGGTATTGTCTACTTGTAACTGCGCTACTGGGCTCTAAGTTAGGAGTAGATCACAGACAGCAAGGGGTATTCCAAAGAAAAACAGGTCCTTAAGCAAAAGGGAAAAATAAGTTTAAAAACAAACCACATACTATTTCACTCACTGCTTCCATCAAGTAAATTTTGTTTTACAAATTTCAAATATTTTCAGGTATCTCATGCTTGTGTGTTTAGGAGACACAGTCAAGCTCTGTAATGGCGCTTCCAAAACAGAAGTATAATAAGCACAAATAATAGACAAAAATGCTTTTTAGTAACCCCCTGCTATGGAAACAAGAGTTTCATTCAAGAGACAATAACAGAGCATGAGCCTTTTACAAGCAGATTAAGTAAACTGGTGATAATATGATGCAAAACAGCTGCTGTTAAACATATTACAGTAGATTATTATTGACATATCAGAATATTGTCCATTTTACTGAATTGTTTACTTCTTCAACCGCATTTCTGCTTATTGGGCCAGCTTTCGAGCTAAAAGCTAAGTCAGCTTTAGTTAGGATATAGTCAGGCCATACTCACACTGAAGTAAATAGGAGTTTTACTGGAACAAAAATCTAAATACGAACGTGAGGATTTAGCCCATGTTTGGAAGATATATTATTAAAAAAATACCAGATGGGCTAAGACTAAAGCAACAATATTTATGATTAGTTCTTTGTTTCAGAGTGTGGCCTCAGTCTTGTTCTCATTGTCCAAAAATCCCATTGTCCTCAGTTGGAGCCATATCAAGCCTATTATTATTTATCCATAATATGATGCAGATGCTATCGGGCTCAATTTTCTTATACAGCTCACAGTAGAGAATTTTGCCTGAGTGCATACCAAACCCTAACTGTAAAAGGTGGGTAAAGATGTAAATAACATTGATATTTGTTTAAAAGAAATGTTTCCTTTAAACAAGTAAGTAGTAAAAAAGATACAGTAATGACTCTTGTATAGTTCTTGCTATTGGGCCAAACCCGGAGAAGGGTCGAATACTTGCATAACACCTGCAGTTCCCATTGATTTCAGAGGCCAAATCCTGAAAGTACTGAAAGTTCCTTAGTCCCTTTCTCAACCTGATCAGGCCTTAAAATCTCAGTAGGGGAAGCTTTCATTTATTTTTTAATTTTGATACCAAGTGATAAGAAGGAAAAATAGAAACATTTCTTGTACTTAAAGTAAAATTAAAGGAAATCCTCTCTAAAAGAGGAGTGGCTAGTACTGGTGTATTAAACTGGTCTGGGAAACACAACCACTGTAGGATTCCTTGCCAAATGTTTTACCTTCTCCACACCACGTCCATCACACTTTTTATACAAAACGTGGTTCATATTCATCAGATGGATTATACAAATCAGAAATAATATCTGCAAACAAGACTCCTTCAGTCCTTTGGAGTAAAGGTTGAAAGTTGTGGCAAATGTAAAAATGGCTTCTAACATGGATGAATAAAGCAGAGAACATCAAACTCATTTCACTTAGTGTCGTTCATGATGATTTATCATTATAGTCAGGGCAAACTGTGGTCTCAGAGCTGAAACAATTTTATCCATTTTTTAAAAAAAAAACCAAAAAACAGAATGTTCCAGCTTGGTTCTTATATCCTTAGGGTTGCAATATTGAATTCAGAATCAGGAAACTTAATCTTGCAGCCAGATTTGACAAGATGCTGGTTGAATGGTAGGCAGAAATGATGGTTTGTGGGGTGTAATGCCCAAGGTCAGACATGAAAAAAGGTAACAGGGTTTTTCCACCAGGTTTGAATGCAGTATTTACCTACCCTTTACCCCCACCAAAAAAGGCAAGAATTTCTTTGTGCACAAAACAATGAGCAATGTTCAAAGGTTTCAGATCCAAGCTGAAGATATAAAGTGAGCACTCTTTAAAACAAGTATATGAGGAGAGTAACTGCTCTGAACATTAAGTTGGCTATTTCTTTGTGATGTTACTTATATAGGCACTGATTTGACATGCACTTAAGCATGTATATAATTCACACAAATAGTCCCAATGACATCAGGGAGCTGCTCGCATGAGTAAAGCTACACATGTGCTTAAGTGTAGGCAGGATTGAGGCTTTGGAGCCAAATTGGCTTCAACAGAATTGCAGACAACCTGGGGGCACAAATTGGCCCTCAAACCCAATGTAATTCAGCATTTTAGGGTGTGGGGTAGTTTGTGAAAATGGATACATTATATTTGAAATCTAAGAAAAGTACCGGTAATTTATTTTTGCTGTTCCAAAAAATATAATATCTAGATTTTGAGTGGCCAAATAAAAAAAAATTACAAGATTAGAATTTCTTCCCTGCAAACATTGTTTTCAATTTACTATTAAACTCACAATGGATTCTGAGAAAAGGGGAAATTGAAGGTAATTCCAGAATTAGGGAATTAGTGTTGCTTTATAAGATACTTCAAGTAACAGCTAGTACAAACACTATGTTCTCTTCTGTTCAGGTTCTGATCAGGGCTGGCTCCAGGCACCAGCCCACCAAGCTTGTGCTTGGGGCGACACCTGGAGGGGGGCGGCGTGGTGCTCCGGCTCTGGCCGCCGGGGAGAGCGGAGCCCCGGCCGGGCTCTCCGCCCTCCCCCCAGCGCTCTGGCAGCCGGGGAGAGCGGAGCCGCTGCGGGCTCCCCGTCCTCCTCCCGCCGCTCTGGCAGCCGGGGAGAGCGGAGCCGCTGCAGGCTCGCCGTCCTCCTCCCGCCGCTCTGGCAGCCGTGGAGAGCGGAGCCGCAGTGGGCTCGCCGCCCTCCTCCCGGCACTCTGGCCACGGGGGAGAGCGGAGCCCCAGCCAGCACTCCGCACTCCCCCCGGCGCTCTGGCCGCTGCGGAGAGCGGAGCCCCAGCCGGGCTCGCCGCCCTCCCCCCGGCGCTCCAGCCGGTCCGGGAGAGCGGAGCCCCGGCCGGGCTCGCCGCCCTCCCCCCGGCGCTCCAGCTGGTCCGGGAGAGCAGAGCTCCGGCCGGGCTCTCTGCCCTCCCCCCGGCGCTCTGGCCAGTTGGGGAGAGCGGCCGGCGGCCAGGCTCAGCGCCTTGGGCGGCAAAAAAGCCAGAGCCAGCCCTGGTTCTGATACTATGTGCATCACCGTGGTTATTAGATCTCAGCATTTACATTCTGTAATCTAGTGTTTTCTAAACCCTTAAATCAACATTTATTTCTTTAAAAGGTTATATCCAGCAATGGATTGTATTGTGAAGCACACTTTGTCTCTTTCATGAAGGACACTGAAGAAATGCATGCTGTTGTAGTATTTCTTTCTTTCTTTTTACAAAGCCACACAATATTTTATTAAATTAAAAAGTGCATAGTGAGAAGAGAATTTGTAGACTTACATCATAGAATATCATGGTTGGAAGGGACCTCAGGAGGTCATCTAGTACAACTCCCTGCTCAAAGCAGGACCAATCCCCAGACAGATTTTTGCCCCAGATCCCTAAATGGCCCCCTCAAGGACTGAGCTGACAACCCTGGGTTTAGCAGGCCAATGCTCAAACCACTGAGCTATCCCTGCCCCCATGATATCATTCACTACATAAATTATTAAAAGTTTATTAGGCTATGTACCTCGATGTCTACTCTGGCATTTAATAAACACCAAAAGACATCTGCCAGGGTAATTTTTTTCCTTTCCCAAGAGAAAAGAAAAAAGACAACTTTCTTTAAAAAGTATATGATGGAAGTATATTCTAAGGGTCTGTTTCTGATCTCAGTTTTGCTGATATAAATAAGGAGTAATGCCATTGAAGTCATTTGAGTTACACTGGTGAAAACATGACTAGCATCAGTTTCTAAACTAATAGGGTCAAATTCTGCAGTCTTTACTCATGGCTTGTCTACACGGTTCATCAATGCTCAGTACAGGGGAGTGTCTTCCCTAGTTCATTTTAACATTAGAGGGTACTTTTAGTGAGCACCAGCAGGAGCTACATGGACCAGTTAATGCACTTTCAAAATCACACTTCTGTTGTGTGCATTGCCCCTCTGTGAGGACAAGCCCTCAGGTAAATCTCCCACTGAAGCCCAGGGGGATTGATTATAGACTGTATGATAACAACAACAACAAAGAGTCTGGTGGCACCTTAAAGACTAACAGATTTATTTGGGCATAAGCTTTCGTGAGTAAAAACCTCACTTCTTCGGATGCATAGAGTGAAAGCTACAGATGCAGGCATTATATACAGACACATGGAGAGCAGGGAGTTACTTCACAAGTGGCGAACCAGTGTTGACAAGGCCAATTCAATCAGGGTGGATGTAGTCCACTCCCAATAATAGATGAGGAGGTGTCAATTCCAGGAGAGGAAAAGCTGCTTCTGTAGTGAGCCAGCCACTCCCAATCCCTATTCAAGCCCAGATTAATGGTGTTGAATTTGCAAATGAATTTTAGTTCTGCTGTTTCTCTTTGAAGTCTGTTTCTGAAGTTTTTTTGTTCAATGACAGTGACTTTTAAATCTGTGATAGAATGACCAGGAAGATTGAAGTGTTCACTTACTGGCTTGTGTATGTTGCCATTCCTGATGTCCGATTTGTGTCCATTTATTCTTTTGCGGAGGGACTGTCCGGTTTGGCCAATGTACATGGCGGAGGGGCATTGCTGGCACATGATGGCATATATGACATTAGTGGATGTGCAGGTGAATGAGCCCCTGATGGTGTGGCTGATGTGGTTGGGTCCTCTGATGCTGTTGCCAGAGTAGATATGGGGACAGAGTAGGCAACGAGGTTTGCTACAGGGATAGGTTCCTGGGTTGGTGTTTCTGTGGTGTGGTGTGTAGTTGCTGGTGAGTATTTGCTTCAGGTTGGGGGGTTGTCTGTAAGCAAGGACTGGCCTGCCTCCCAAGGTCTGTGAGAGTGAGGGATCATTTTCCAGGATAGGTTGTAGGTCGTGGATAATGCGCTGGAGAGGTTTTAGCTGGGGGCTGTATGTGATGGCCAGTGGTGTTCTGTTATTGTCCTTGTTGGGCCTGTCCTGTAGTAGGTGATTTCTGGGTACCCGTCTTGCTCTGTCAATCTGTTTCCTCACTTCCCCAGGTGGGTATTGTAGTTTTACGAATGCTTGATAAAGATCTTGTAGGTGTTTGTCTCTGTCTGAGGGGTTGGAGCAAATTCGGTTGTATCTTAGGGCTTGGCTGTAGACAATGGATCGTATGATGTGTCTTGGATGGAAGCTGGAGGCATGTAGGTACGTATAGCGGTCAGTAGGTTTCCGGTATAGAGTGGTGTTTATGTGACCATCACTTATTTGTACTGTAGTGTCCAGGAAGTGGATCTCTTGTGTGGACTGGTCCAGGCTGAGGTTGATGGTGGGGTGGAAATTGTTGAAGTCCAGGTGGAATTCTTCAAGGGCCTCCTTTCCGTGGGTCCATATGATGAAGATGTCATCAATGTAGCGCAAGTAGAGGAGGGGCACTAGGGGACGAGAGCTGAGGAAGCGTTGTTCTAAGTCAGCCATAAAAATGTTGGCATACTGTGGGGCCATGCGGGTACCCATAGCAGTGCCACTGACTTGAAGGTATAAGTTGTCCCCAAATCTGAAGTGGTTGTGGGTGAGGACAAAGTCACAAAGCTCAGCCACCAGGCTTGCTGTGGCCTCATCAGGGATACTGTTCCTGACAGCTTGTAGTCCATCCTCATGTGGAATATTGGTATAAAGTGCTTCTACATCCATGGTGGCCAGGATGGTGTTTTCAGGAAGAACGTCAATGCACTGTAGTTTCCTCAGGAAGTCGGTGGTGTCTCGAAGATAGCTGGGAGTGCTGGTAGCATAGGGTCTGAGGAGAGTGTCCAAATAGCCAGATAATCCTGCTGTCAGAGTACCAATGCCTGAGATGATGGGGCGTCCAGGGTTTCCGGGTTTATGGATCTTGGGTAGCAGATAGAATACCCCTGGTCGGGGTTCTGGGGGTGTGTCCATGTAGATTTGTTCCTGTACTGTAGCTGGGAGTTTCTTGAGCAGATGGTGTAGTTTCTTTTGGTATTCCTCAGTAGGATCAGAGGATAGTGGCCTGTAGAATGTGGTCTTGGAGAGTTGCCTGGCAGCCTCCTGTTCATAATCTGACCTGTTCATTATGACTACAGCACCTCCTTTGTCAGCTCCTTTGATGATAATGTCAGAGTTGTTTCTGAGGCTGTGGATGGCATTGCGTTCTGTACGGCTGAGGTTATGGGACAAGTGATGTTGTTTGTCCACAATTTCAGCCTGTATGATATGACCCACAAACAGCCCAGCAAGAACCAACACCAAACAGGAGGATGGGAGATCAGAAGAGAACACCTTGTGCTATACCACTTAATTGATGTTAATTTTAGCAGATTAATAATTCTCAATCAAATGCATTATGATTTTAAAACTAGTATGTTTTTGAGCTACCTACTTCACAGATTGCAATGGCTTAATTGATTACATTTGTTAACTCGCAGGCTTCAGTGTTGTTTCCCAAGACAACGGCCGAAAGTCTAGTTTTTCAGTGGATTATTCCGTTAGTACTCCCGGATGTTAATGTTAATTAGAAACATTTTAAAATTTCAGACAAAAACTGGAAAAATATTGAAGTAGCTATTTTTTTAGGTTTGCAGTTGTCTTTAAACTTTTAAAAGCTCCCTATATTCCTTCTTTCTCCTTCATGATAAACCTCTTTCCAACAGACATGGCTCCCTCTGGAACTGTTCAGTGCTGCTCCTTGAATGAGGCTTAAGGGTTTCTACAGAGTGCTATGAAAATCTCTCTTTGGCGTTTTGAGTACACTGCCTCCACAGTGCTCATGTTCTCCAACAGCCCAAGAGAAAATTATAGGCTTGTAGCACCACCTAGTATTCAGGTTGCCCGACACTTCCCATTATAAGACCCTGCTTTCAGTTGCTTATAACTTTGCCACATTTTAACTGTGTGCGTTGAAGAATTACATGCTAAGTATCTGCCCCAAGCTGAATTATTTTGGAAAATGTCAAGAACAAGACTTGGGAAAAAGACATTGTTTTGCCCATATTAAAAAATTCTGGTGACCTTTTCTTTGAACAGCTCTAATGCCCCCATACTTTGGAGCAGGGATTTGATATTTGGCAGAGCGGTGTCCTTTTTTCAGGGGTATATCTTTTGCGTGAAAAATGGACTTTGTATGTGCTCAGCAAAGACTTCTTAGATTTACCAGCTAAATTCCTTGAAGATTCCATCCACACTGAGCATGCTCTACCCCAAGATTGAGACTCCAGCCCACTACTTGTTTTACTTGCCTGTGAAACATTAATTCAGCCCCTTTCTGCATGTGCCTTCTGATACATGCTTTAGTTACATGTTCACATAATATTTTTTTTCCCACTGGACCCTGCCTTATTCCTTCTTTGGGGATGAATCAGGGTTGCATGATTAAGGAGTCTGTTGTCTGTAGAACCCCTGCTTCATTGATCGCAGAAGTTGAACGGTGTATAGTAAATGAGGCCATGCATTGCAGGAAGAGAAAGAAGACAATTGAATACTGCCTTGGAGTACTGGATTCTATCTGTGTCTGTGCCACAGAGTTCTTTCATGATACTGGAAAGTCATTTAAATCACTCTTTTCACAGGTGGTCACTAATTGGGTGTTCCTCATTTTCTGGGTGCCTGATATGAGTCCATGAGGCCAGATTTGCAGACGTGCAGAATGCTCACAACTGCAACTAAAGTCAGTGGCAGCTTTGCTTTGAACATATAAAATGCGATGTAATGCTAAGTACAATGAAAAATCAGGTCCTAGGTGTCTCAAGTTGGGCACCCAGCCTTAAGCTCTCTGTGCATCAGCTCCCAATCTGCAAATCTGAATAAGAATACCCCCTCGTCTCACTGGGATGTTGTGAAAATTAATTTATTAATATTTGTGAAGCACTCAGATACTAGTGTTGAGCGCCACAGAAAAGCCCATGGCTTCAGAGCAGGGTATGAATAGTGTGCAACAAACAAGGTCTGTGGCCACATGTTGAACAGTGAGGAGAAAACAAAATATTGAATCGCTGTTGATTATAGCAGCATTGTCCCTTGTGTGAACTGAATGAAACTGGGCTCCTGTGGAAGGCTGCATAGGCAGCCTTAAAGGTAGCATTTCAGTAGTTTTTTATGTGTAATAGAGGAGAAAGAGAGAGGGAGTATTGCATTGTATCAGTTGTTTCTAAATCACTCTCAAATGCATTTGTTAGATATTCTGGTTTTGCTACAGTGGTTGACCTTAAAACTTTTCCACTTTTGCCTTAGATAAATAGATAAGGTTCCTCCAGAATTTGCCAACACTTGGGTAACTCACTGTATTTTATCTGTCTTCTAATATGATCCCTTACCATGGTATCAAAGGCAACTGGGGAGTTTTTAAGGGTGACCATTGTATACTGAAAGTAACAGTCATTATTCAGTCCTTCCTCAGCAAAACTTTCATCTATTTCAATAGGAGTTTGCATGAGTAAAGATTGATGGCCTGATTCTCCACTGCCTTGCAACTTTGCATAGTTATTTACATTCTTGCAAAATGTTAGGGTTTCAGGACCAGGTCCTTTATTTTTCCAAGTATAGTAGCTAAAGCTTTGTGTTCACTGAACACTGCTCCTTACCTTCAAAGTAAAAAGTTTCAGGTTATATAGAGAATTATCATTTTCAGTTGATTTTTACAGATATAATTGCTGCTTTCAGCAGCACTAAGCTACTTTTATTCTGACATTCTATCAATTTCCACTTTCTTGGGGGTAATTTTCTGAGAAACGTACTTAGCTCTCTCCACCCAATGTTATTTGCAATTGCAATTGCAATCTAAGCATAATTTAGTAGGAATATGTCATGATACTGAGGGGGAACTGGGAACAGACTATTAGCATGAACTGCTTAGTTGTATGTGTGTGGGGGAGATGTGTGGAGAGGGAAGGGGGTAATTGTCTGAAAGGGAATGTAGAGAGGACAGCATAAAGATAGGCTGGGAGTTGTTGTGTGAAGGGAGGGTGAGGAGTGATTGGAAGGAGGGAGGAGTGTGAGAGTTGTACCTTGACTAGAATTGGGAATTTTGAAGGTTAATTTTTGTTTTAAGAAATACAGTATTCTATCTTTTATTACAGCATACTACTAATGGGTTAAAAACAGATGGTGGTCTGGCATAGGCTGGGGAAAATTGGGACTAATAATCAAGATTAGGCTGGGTGAAGGGCTGGATGAGACTACAGTAGGGGAAAATGGGCTAGGGATTATATTTTTATACATACGTGTTATATCCTTTCCCTGCATCTTTGTCTGTTCAGTGTCAGTGTTAGTCTCTAAATGCAGGGACCTATCTTAATGAATATCTCCAAAGCACCTAAAGTACTTGGGGGTGCTACGTAAAGAATAACAGCTAACAGAAATGCAGGTGTAAAATCAGGACCTGCTCCTGATATCTTCCCATTTTTAACTAAAATTTTGCAAAAAAATTCTAATGGCAATGTCAAATGTTAATCTCTAAAATTCCTTTATTCCGCATTAATTGAGGATAGAGGGGAGTGGGAGTTCAGGTGGCAGCAAATCAGGGATGCTACCATTTAAAATATTCTTGATTTTATATAACTTATGACTATAAAGCAATCCTTAAAGGTGACTTATTTCCAGAGTAGTTCTGTTAGCAAAGGTGAAGCTGGCTGTGCTGCTGATCCCCCCCTGCTGTGACTTAATGATTCTTTTGGAATTGCTTTAGTAAAAGACACTTTTGTGTTAGTATTGTTCAACCAGCTTTCACTTGGTCAGAGCCATTTTAGGTGTTCACTGTACTGGCATGGCCCTCAGTGAGATTGGAAAGATGAAATATTTTTCCTAGCCACCCACTTGTGCATCCCTCAAAAAATGATCTGGGGAAGGTGAAAAAAGAACTTTTGTGATTTGTTTAACCATATTGTGGTTTACTTAAAATAATTAATAGCTCTTTGTTTTCTCACCATAAATACAAGGTAGATTGTTAAAAATGATTTGTGTATGCACACTCTCACATGTATACCTCCTGCCTCAGCACAGAAGGATAGACTAGATGTCCTCTTAAGGTTTATATTACTGTATTATTTAGGTGCTGCAGGCTCAGGTCTCTACTCACATGCACAGGTGCAGCCACCAAGGATGTCAAAGGCATTGAAAACCATGTACACCTCTACCTCGATATAACGCTGTCCTCGGGAGCCAAAAAATCTTACCGCGTTATAGGTGAAACCGCATTATATTGAACTTGCTTTGATCCACCGGAATACGCAGCCCCACCCCCCGGAGCGCTGCTTTACTGCATTATATCCAAATTCGTGTTATATCGGGTAGCGTTATATCGAGGTAGAGGTGTATATGGAGACAAAATTGAGCCCTTTATGCTTTGTACTCACCATATCGCATGGGACTTCACTATTCTAACCCTTTTGAAACTGGGAACTTGTGCCACATACTGCACATCTATCTCCGACTGCCATCATATTCAGAGCTAACATTAGATTATGGGCCAAGTCCCAGTCCCATTGAAATCAGTGGCAAAGCTCCTGTTGATTTTAATGGAACCAGAATTTGGACCTATATGTTTATTCATTGACATGTTCATTCATTAATCTGCAGACTCAAACATGATGATAGGATCATTTAAACCTGAAGAGTTCAGCAGAAAGGAGGCTTTCAGTTCTGTCGTCCCCTGTAAATATTTGTAAGGCCCAGATCCTGCAGTGATCTTCATGTGGTTGGAGGCAGGGGTCCACTCATGCAGAGTTTATTGCAAAATTGGCGCCTACCATGATTATCATGTTTGGGATTAACTGTAACAATCTAATACCACAACTAACACTAAGAAATTTAAAAGATTAACTCTTGAAGTATGCACATTATAATGTCCCGTGGGCTCTTAAGAGCTATTTTGTAACATACTATCCTCAATTCAGTGTATCTGTTAGCTAATTATGATGTACAGTGGAAATATGAGATAATGATAAAAATATCTCTAATATTTTGAAAGAACTGATGGAGAGGGAGAGAAGATGAGATGGGTTTTAATTTTGCAGCTAAGGACCTTGGTAATAGAGAGATTCCTACAGTGATTTAAAATAATAAATGCTGGACAAGATGTGTGCCCCATGAAAATAAAGTGAAAGTTGTGACATTTGAAGAAAAGAAATGATAATTGATTCTGGAGTGCCAGCGATGTGCTTGGCACAGTCACAAATAAGGACAATCACAGTCTCTGCCCCAAAGATGTGACAGTTTTATGGCCAGACTCTGCCACCATTACCAGAGTGTACTCTTCTCTGTGACTAGTTCCCTAAAATTGATACACAAAATGCAAGTCAGAAACATGATAAATTTGTAGACGGTTCAACAAAGTGTTGTTCGAGTATGTTGGGGGGGAGGGCAAAGGGAGAGGGTGGTACAGGAACTCCTCACTTAAAGTCGTCCCGGTTAAAGTTGTTTCGATGTTAAGTTGCTGATGAATTAGGGAACATGCTCATTTAAAGTTGTGTAATGGTCCCTTCTAACATCGTTTGGCAGCTGCCTGTTTTGTCCCCTGCTTGCAGGAAGAGCAGCCCGTTGCAGCTAGCTGGTGGGTGGTTGGAACCAGGGTGGACCAGCAGCCCCCCTATCAGCTCCCCACTCCCCGAAGTTCCCTGTGCAGCAGCTGCTCCTGCCCTCTGCCTTGGAGCTGCTCCCAGAGTCTCCTGCTTGCTGTATGGGGGGAGGGAGAAAAAGGGGGTCTAATGTCAGGGTGTCTCCCCTTCCCCCCTGCTCCTGCACCCCACTTACCCCATCTTCCATCAAGCAGGGGGGGACACACAACAGAGGGAGGGAGCTTCTAGGCCAGGGGTTCTCAAACTGGGGGTCGGGACCCCTCAGGGGGTCGTGAGGTTATTACATGGGGGGTTGCGAGCTGTCAACCTACACCCCAAAGCCCACTTTGCCTCCAGCGTTTATAATGGTGTTAAATATATTAAAAATGTTTTTAATTTATAAGGGGGGTCACACTCAGAGGCTTGCTATGTGAAAGGGGTCACCAGTAAAAAAGTTTGAGAGCCACTGTTCTAGGCAGTAGCTGCCATCTCAGGTCTCAGCAAGCTGATTTAATTAACAAGGCAGTGTACTTAAGCCTGGGGTCAGCTACTTAAAGGGGAAATGCACATTTTTTTCTCTCACACACAGGATGTGTTTCTCTGTCTGCACTCCCTCCTTTCCTGCTGCCTTGTAGAGTGTTGTGAGAGTTAACCCTTGAGGGCTCAGTCAACTGCTAGTTAATTTAGCAGTAAGGCATTCCCTGGGAAATATCCCACCCTCTGACTTCACCACCTCAACCAAGCTTCACAATCATCATCGCTGTGTACAATATTAAATTGTTTGTTTAAAACTTACACTGCGTGTGTGTGTATATATATATAAATATATATAATATAGTCTTTTGTCTGTTGAAAAAATTTCCCTGGAACCTAACCCCCTCATTTACATTAATTCTTATGGGGAAATTGGATTCGCTTAACATCATTTCGCTTAAAGTCACATTTTTAGGAACATAACTGCAACGTTAGGTGAGGAGTGTCTGTATCTATCTTTCCACTGAAATATTTAAAGGCTTCACTGGAGACCTGATTTTCAAGGATGGATTTGAATAGGGGATGGAGGTCCTTTAGATTAAAAGGGGAGATTGGACCACAGATGAAACAGTAATTTATATAATTGTTTTTAAAAGGATGAGCAAAAAATGAAATTACTGTAGCACATCGTACTAGAATGTAGTGTTCATCTTTTTATTTTCTCAAAAGCATCATGAAGACTTTGACAAAAAAGAAATGATGATGAAAGGCAGGTTTTTAAAAGCACTGAGCATTGACCTAACTCTGCTCCCACTGATGTCAACTGTAAAATTCCCATTGACTTCAATAGGAGCAGAATTAGGCAAATATTAATTGCTCTTGAAAATCCCATCCATAATTTAGTGAGTTGTATCAAGTAGTTTGCATCACAATAAAGCCAGCATGGCTGGATTCTGAAGAGATGGTCTATAAGATCTGTTAATTTAACCATTTACCATTATTTGTGGAGCAGAGTCTCATTTTTTAGATCCTCTGAATAATTATATAAACCTTTTATGTAACGTTTTCCATCTTTTAAATGTATTTATGTATTCCAGAGTGATTAATTCACAAACATAACATACAAGGATCATTTCATCCACCACTGAGGTGAAACAATGCAAACGTTTAACAGCACACAGCAATTTTACATAAGAGTTTGGGACAAGAAGTGAGGAATATCTTATCCAACTGCAACTTCTCATGGAGTTTAAGCAGATCGTGACAATTTCAGCTTTGAATTTGGCCAGGACAGCAGGGCTAGCAGCACTATTTTTGCAATCCAAATGGGGGTTCCTTTTGCACTTTGAAAGGCAAAAAAAGAAAATGTTTCTGCAAGTCACACTTCCATGAATTTTTTTATCATATTTCTTATGTAAACAGTGGCTCACAAATCCATTATTGTTTATATGTATTAAGTAATTTTGCTAGCATTTTTTATTTTTCTGAAAATATGGTGAAATAGCTTATCTTGCTGCATTCACAAATCATGGGAGAAGAAAGAGGAGCCAATATTGGGGTATAAAATGGCATATAAATCTTCTAATGTACTATATTTTTGTTAAATAGAACCTTCACTTGTTCAAATCTTGCACATTACACGTAAAAAGAAATGCATAATAAACCAAACATTACAAATTTCACAGACATAGTCTGACATTCTGTGTTGCTAATCATGCAAAAACTTTGGCCCCAAATACAGACCCATGCCCTGAACACAGTCAGGGCCACTATAAATACTAAAGGCCTAATCCAAAACTGTTGAAGTCACTGGGAAGTTTCAATAGATTTTGGATCAAGCTCAAGGTACTTAATTAATTAATTATTATTTTAGTAATAGTTGCCTGTTGTATTCACAAATTACCTGTGTCATCTCTGAGAGACTCGACTGTTTCCTGGGAGTCCCTGAATGTTCTAAAAAAGTCCTGATTTCACCTAGCTAGAAATAATGTATTGTTCTTTTTAAACAAATTTGAACTGACTGCATTACATGAATGACAGAGTAAAACACCACCTTGCTGCATAAAAGGACACCATACTGGAAATTTACTTCTATAAATACAATACAGTGCATTTATCCAAATCTAATGGGCTGTCAAGCTGAAAACTATGGTAAGCCTTTCCCTAAGGCTCTGAACTGAGAGTAAAATCCTGGCCTCATTGAAGTCAATGGGAATTTTGTCATTGACTTAGTGGTGCCTGAATTTCACCCAAAGAATCTACAGTAGGAACTAGTGTAGAAACTCCGTGATATCAGGCAGACGCTTCAGGGATCTGCTCTAGTGGATCCCAATGTAGGATTGAAGCCATAGAGAACTTTACATCTTCAAAGAGCTGTATATTAACTCATCCCAATGGCATACCATGAAGGACAGGACTTTTTAAGATATACTCATTACTTGTGGTGTAAGGAACTTCAATTCCCACAGAATCCCTTTTTTCTCTCGTCCCCTTTCACTTTTTTATGTTGTAGCAGCAATGTTTTACAGCCATATTCTACATCAGCTGTGGCACTAATACTCCCATACTGTCTTACTGTTTAATAGAGATGGAACTAGTATATAAATTAAATATTTTTTTTAATATTTATGTTTTCTTGAAATATTTGTATGTTAGGATCTAGTGACATTGAAAAGTTACTACTACCGCAAAGGAGTAGACAAAGATGCTGATTCTTTCAATGGAGGAACATGGGCTGACTTTAAAGAGAATTGATTTACCATATTGAAAGGCTTTAGAGGTTGCTATATAATACTCTGCTCAAGATTGGATCCCAATAGCATCTTCTATTAACATTTTTCAGATGTCTTCATCTGATGCCATGGTTTATGCTAGGAATTTTGAGAAGAGGGGAATTCTATGGGTATGTCTACACTACGAAATTAGGTCGAATTTATAGAAGTTGATTTTTTAGGAAGCGATTTTATACAGTCGATTGTGTGTGTGTCCACTAAGCGCATTAAGTCGGCAGAGTGCGTCCACAGTACCAAGGCTAGCATTGACTTTTGGAGCGTTGCACTGTGGGTAGCTATCCCACAGTTCCCACAGTCTCTGCTGCCCATTGGAATTCTGGGTTGAGCTCCCAATGCCTGATGGGGCAAAAACATTGTCGCGGGTGGTTTTGGGTACATGACATCAGTCGCCTCTCCCTCCGTGAAAGCAACAGCAAACAATCATTTCGTGCCTTTTTTCCATGTGGGCGCCATACTGCTTTCAGCAGACAGTGCAGTAGGACTGCTAACTGTCATCATTGAACGATGGCTTGTGCTGCAACTCTGATCTCCTGCTCTGGCCGCAGACGGTGCAATAGGTCAGAAAAACTGATCTTCCAACCACCACTTCCGCTGCCACTCTGCTCTCCTGCTCTGGCTGCAGATGGTGCGATAGGTCAGAAAAACTGATCTTCCAACCACTGCTTCTGCTGCCACTCTGCTCTCCTGCTCTTGTCTCGATTGATAGCGAATATCTCCATTTTGGCTGTCATAGGCTCCAGCTTCCGCTGCAACTCTGCTCTCCTGCTCTCATGAATCCACCTCGCAGGTCCTCTCGTCGTTCTCTATAAATATCTATTCTCGTGGCATCCGTCATCAGCCACCACTTCCGCTGCAACTCTGCTCTCCTGCTCTCCTGCAGACGCCATACCACGGAAAATAATGGAGCCCGCTCAGATCACTGCGGCAGTTAAGAGCATTGTAAACACCTTGTGCATTATCCTGCAGTATGTTTAGAACCAGAACCTGCAAAAGCAGGCGAGGAGGCGACGGCAGCGCGGTGACAAGAGTGATGAGGACCTGGACACAGACTTCTCTCAAAGTACGGGCCCCGGCAATTTGGACATCCTGGTGGCAATGGGGTAGGCTCATGCTGTGGAACACCGATTCTGGTCCCAGGAAACAAGCACAGACTGGTGGGACTGTATATTGCTGCAGATCTGGGATGATTCCCAGTGGCTGTGAAACTGTCGCATGCGGAAGGGCACTTTCATAGAACTTTGTGACTTGCTTTCCCCTGCCCTGAAGTGCAAGAATACCAAGATGAGAGCAGCCCTCACAGTTCACAAGTGAGCTCGAGAGGGGTGGGGGAGGAGGGAAGCACTGGGTGGGGTGGTGGAGGAAGGGAGGAGGGAAGGACAAGGCCACACTGCACTTCAAAACTTATTGAATGCCAGACTTCTGTTGCTTGGGCAGTCCTCTGAGGTTTAGTGGTTGGGTGCCCGGATTCTGGGACTCCATGGTCACCTCTGCTGATGAGCTCTGCATGGTCACCTGTGCTGATCAGCTTGTCATGCTGGCCAAACAGGAAATGAAATTCAAAAATTCATGGGGCTTTTCCTATCTACCTGGCCAGTGCATCTGAGTTGAGAGTGCTGTCCAGAGCGGTCACAATGGAGCATTCTGGGATAGTTCCCAGAGGCCAATACCGTCGAATTGCATCCACACTACCCCAAATTCGACCCAGCGATGTCGATTTCAGCACTAATCCCCTCGCCAGGGAGGAGTACAGAAATCGATTTTAAGAGCCCTTTAAGTCAACAAAAATGGCTTCGTTGTGTGGACGGGTGCAGGGTTAAATCGATCTAACACTGCTAAATTTGACCTAAACTCATAGTGTAGACCGAGCCTATGATTCATTCGAACTTTCTACAGGGCCTGTGGACACTGCTTAGATAAATACCATTACTCCTCTACTCCCAACCCCAGTTCAAGCCCTGTTTCAGATACAAATGAAAATGTTCCCTGGCCAAGTTACTGCAATTTGTGGTAGGGGATTCCTGGAAAAGATCTTGTAAAACTCAAAGCTGCAGTTCTGGTTTCTGTCTCCATCCTTATTGCTGTTTATAAGGTCAGGATCCCATAACATTGCACAAACCTAGCATTTTGCATTACTGTATATGTAGTTAATTTTTGTACTGGTTTGTTTGTGTGCGTGTGTGTGTTTGTTTTTGTTAGTGTCTGTGTCTGTGTGTGTGCATGCAGCCTGCGTGAGTTATCATTGTTGTAGGAACCATCGCTTTTGAATGTCCTAACTTATGTGGATTTCAGCTGTCAAATATATTTTTCCTCCAATATTGTTTTCTGCACTGAAATTCTTTTTTTTTTTTTTTAAAGTAAAATAAAATCACATGATGGGTAACAGATTGATTGATTACGCTGTGTCTGACTGTGACTGGGAGGGAAATGGAGAAAAAAAGTGGCAATACGAAGAAAAAATATCAAAATGGTCCAAAGTATGGAGTGTTTATATATATATTATATGCATTTAACGTACATATATTCTGTGAAAAGTGTGTGCTTTCCCTTGTTTGATGGGAACTTGTGATTGAGAAAAAGTTGTACTTGTGGCACCTTAGAGACTAACAAATTTATTAGAGCATAAGCTTTCGTGGACTACAGCCCACTTCTTCGGATGCATATAGAATGGAATTCCATTCTATATGCATCCGAAGAAGTGGGCTGTAGTCCACGAAAGCTTATGCTCTAATAAATTTGTTAGTCTCTAAGGTGCCACAAGTACAACTTTTTCTCAATCACAAGTTCCCATCAAACAAGGGAAAGCACACACTTTTCACAGAATATATGTACGTTAAATGCATATAATATATATATAAACACTCCATACTTTGGACCATTTTGATATTTTTTCTTCGTATTGCCACTTTTTTTCTCCATTTCCCTCCCAGTCACAGTCAGACACAGCGTAATCAATCAATCTGTTACCCATCATGTGATTTTATTTTACTTTAAAAAAAAAAAAAAAGAATTTCAGTGCAGAAAACAAAATTGGAGGAAAAAAATATTTGACAGCTGAAATCCAAATAAGTTAGGACNAATTCCATTCTATATGCATCCGAAGAAGTGGGCTGTAGTCCACGAAAGCTTATGCTCTAATAAATTTGTTAGTCTCTAAGGTGCCACAAGTACTCCTGTTCTTCTTTTTGCAGATACAGACTAACACGGCTGCTACTCTGAAACCTGAGAAAAAGTTGTAACAGTTGAAGATAATGTATTGTGAGTGTGAAGAACAACTACCTAATGTTTTACTACAGCTACCTGATGTTTTTCTATAGCTACCATAGTATCTAAGGCCCAATGCAGAAAAGCATTTAAGCGCATGCTTATTTTTAGGCATGTGAGCAGCTCCATTGAAGTCAATGGGACTGCTCATGTGCTTAAATTTAAACCTGTAATTTGCTGGATCACGGCCTAAACTCTGAACAGGGAAATTAAATTGGCATAGCATTCTAGTGGTCTTCATAGAGGAGTCTTGTCTTTGCCCTGGTCTACACTGGGGGGGGGGAGGGTCGACCTAAGATATGCAACTTCAACTACGCGAATAGCGTAGCTGAAGTCGGTGTATCTTAGGTCGACTTACCTGGCCGTGAGGACGTCGGTCAGTCAACCACTGCCGCCCCCCCGTCGACTCCGCTTCCGCCTCTCACGAGCTGGAGTTCCGGAGTTGACGGGGAGTGTGTTCGGGGATCGATTTATCTGCGTCTAGACGAGACACGATAAATTGATCCCCGATAGATCGATCTCTACCTGCCGATCTGGCAGGTAGTGAAGACCTGCCCTTTGTTGTCTTTCCCAGGCTCTAGGTACATAATTTCCCGTATCACCTTGAACACAAACTATGTTGGGATCAGTGTTTAGTCATCCTAATCTGAGGTTTGATTAACATAAATATAAAAGTTCATTGGAATAAACACATGTAACACATTAGTTTCAGTGGGAGATGTAACAGATTTACATGAGTTTACTCTAGCTGGCCCTGTACCAGCCAGACAAGCAAAAAGATATTCCATGTACTCATCTGAGATGCTGTCTGTATCTAAGCCTCAAGACAGGAAGACAGACAAACTTTATAGTGCTTACAACCTCTGATCAAATATAATAGAAAAGAACTATCATCCATCTCAGTCATACCTCTCAAGACAAAAGGAACTCATAACCCTCGGCTTCTTTTTCAGCCGAGGTTAAGACACCTTTGGACATATATTTTTGTAACTTTTGTCATTATCATATGATAAAAAGATTGTTGTTGCCGAGATGGAGAATAACATTCATCCTGACTCTTAGGGATTTGTGTATTGAGTTAGCTGAAGTGGTTTAATCTGACCAAATAATGTTTAACTCAATTTAATTTTTTTTAAAACTGAGTTTTAAATTAATTTTTAAAATCTCATGTATAGAATGATCTAAAATTGTGCTGTGGCTACGGTGATTAGAAGGATATGGTACTCGATTAAGTTCACCTCACTGGGTCCCGTTCGTACTACTGAAGTCATAAAGAGGGATTTCCTTGACGCAGTTGTTCAGCAAGCATCTCATGCCCTAGTGAGGTACTTTTCTGTGAATAAATAAATAAAAAGAAAAGCTGAAGAATGTGCAGTTTTCTAGATGCACTGACATATTTTATAAATCATTTAATATGTTTTAATAGGTAATTTCCCCCAAACAGACTTGCAATTATAGCAGGATCATTTTTATTTGTATATATTTATTGTCTATTGCTACATTTTTAGTTGTGCTAGTAGCTGTTAATAGAGAGATTTGTTTAAAAAGCTGTCTCTGAAACTCTAGAAGATAAAAGCCAATTATCATAAAACTCCGAATGAGGTCCCATCACTTGCCATAATTTGGCTTAACTGGCTCCAATAAAGAGACAATCCCAACCAACATACTATATTCCTTACATTTGCTAACCTTGAGAAATGACTAAAATTGAAGCTCAGGTCTTAAATTTAGATGGTTCCATCAAGGAAAGATAATCATTCACTAGTGTTTTAGTAGCAGAATATCTCACCTTTGAAGTTTGCCTCCAAAATAAAATGCCTAAAAACTCCAAAATAGGATGTATTCATATGAACTCAATGTTATATGTATTCAGTGTTCATGTCCTTTAAGAAAAAAATCAACATTGTCTCTCTGAAAACCTGCACTCTGCAAGTATTGCATCCAGACAAGTGATGCTAATAGTCATCTGTGTTCAATAACTCTGTACGCTGCATACTGTAGCTTTCCCTTAGAACAATGGAAATTGCAAGAAAGCAGTATCTTCTAGTGAGGCAGGGCCAGGAAACAGAACTGTGCCTTTTCTAGGAAAATAATCACTAATATTTCTTATATCCCTCACTTTATTGACCATGAATATTTTGCTTTAAACATTCATAATACCTCCATCCATAATACTCAAAAAAAGTATGCTGAAGTCTTTCTTAGAACACTTCACTCACATGAAATTAAAAAATACAAATGGCTTAGCACCATTTTATGTTGCTTGAGATGAATAGATGGTAAGATATTAACATAAGAACGGCCATACTGGGTCAGACCAATGGTCCATCTAGCCCAGTATCCTGGGTTCCAACAGTGGCCAATGCCAGGTGCCCCAGAGGGAATGAACAGAACAGGTAATCATCAAGAGATCCATCCCCTGTCGCCCATTCCCAGCTTCTGGCAAACAGAGGCTAGGGACACCATCCCTGCCCATCTTGGCTAATAGCCATTGATGGACCTATCCTCCATGAATTTATCTAGTTCTTTTTTGAACTGTTATAGTCTTGGCCTTCGCAACATGCTCTAGAAAAGAGTTCCACAGATTATGCGTTGTGTGAAGAGAAGCGATTAAAAGTAGTATTAACTTTTTTTTCCCTACTGGAAGTTGTTTGACTTGATTTTGTTGAGCTATCCACGCTGTGAGGATGCAGCCTTCCCCCTCGCCTCGCCCCGCCCCACCCCAACTACTTAAATAAGAGATCATTCAAATTGTTTTTTTCATGGCCTGATATATGGGCCATGATAACTTGATTCCTATGAGAGTTGAATATTATTGGGGTGTGTTGCAAATGATCCCACCACCATCCTTGAGAATGGAGTTCTCCCTGTTTTTCATAAGTCCAACTACAATGCTAGAAAGCCTAAATAAGGATTGGAGATTTGGGCCAAGATTTTCTAGCAGTGACTAGTGGTTTAGCATGTCTCCATTTTTGGATGCCCAACTGAGACCTGACTTTCAGAATGTGATGAGTGCCTCACCTCCAAAACTCAATCTTTAAAGGGCATCTTTAAAGCTTCAAATTGAAGCTCCCCAAATTACCATCCACTTTTCAAAATCTTGGTCCTAGAGTGGGAACTGATGAGCTAGTTTCCAAAATTTTACCCAAAGAAATGGCAAGTACCAGCAAATTCAGTAGGACAGGTCTGAACATCTGGGTTGTACTCAGACACCCTCCACCCTACCCCCATTTTTGAGAGCTCTGCAGTAAATAGAGTACTGATGGCATACACAGCACATTTTCCCCAACGTTTTTTTGTTTTTATCAGTCACTAGCAGCAGATGCTATTATACATTTTACTGTTCATTCTTTTAGGCAAAGCTGCAGTGTGAAATTTAAGGTGTTGATTTTCTGATGCGGGGTTCACTGGGATGTATAATGATGTCATAACAAGTACCCTGAGGACAAAAATAACATATTTAAAGGTAGAGATGGTGAACTTCTTTTTTAGCCATAGTTTATCAATTTAATAAATTTCTTCACAGCAGTAAAAGGAAGGGAAAAATACTAATTAAAGTGATCTATAATTCTCTTCAAGTTGTTGGGTATTGTCTCTCCCTGGTGAAGTTATTGTGAGAGTTTCACAGTTTCACCATAGCCTATTTAAAATGTATTGATTTTGTGTAATTGCAAACAATTCTTGGACCCTAGTCATAATCAGGTTAGAAACAGATGAACAATATATTAAAATCTGTATTCTTAATTATTGAAGGTGAAATTCATCCCTGTGCAGTGGGACCTATGTACCACTTAAGTCCCTCTTAAGTCTTTTTGAGGGCTTAAGTGGGACTCAAGTGGTTCATAGGCCTTGTGCTAGTTCTTTGCACAGGATTGGATTTCACTCTGTGTCCTGTAATGGGCAATGTGTTTTGTGTCTGGTATCTGAATGTGCTGCATAGCGAAGGAGTACTGTACTGAGTATGTACATGTTTATTTCTTAGATGACAATGTGATTACATGTGCTCAGTATGTTGTTTTTATATATATCAATCTCATGTAAAGTGGTACTCAGATATCTTTAAATGTTAACATAAATTTCAGCAGCCGAAATGTCTAGTTTGAGTCTGTCACCTACATGTTGTATTGTGGATTTTTAAAAATGGAGTTTTTTTATAAAAAGATCTCAAAACATCTCAGTGTAATTTAAGAAAGAAAAGGCTTTGGCATGTGCGAAACTTGCTTCTTTTTGAGACGGGATTAATTGAAATCTCAAGTGTCAGTTTGACACAATTGCCAAACATATTGCCAGATCATGAACAATACTGTCAAGTGACAGACTTGTCTGTAGGGTACTCCCTCCCCAAAAGAAAAGCCCTCAAAACCATGGGTTGAATAAATATTTTGTGTTTTCTGTCTCACATCAGGAGTGTTTTGAAGTGTGGATGGCAATTTGACAACAAGCCTCTCACAGCCAGTTCTGTAAATATGAGACAAAAAGCAGAGAGAATGTTGGGTGATTTTCTGAGTGTTTTGTAAATTAGAATAATTATTGTACAGAAAATAGTGCTTCAAACCCACATTGTTGTTCATTTAAATACAGTAGTCCAAGAGCATGGCAAATGCTAAGACCCTGTAAAGGAGTACATGGCTTTTTTGTTCTAGTTCTAGGTTGTGGTGCTAAAACCCTGCATTAAAAATTCAGGGTAATTACTGTCGAGTCAAAATGGTAGATGGGTATATTTAGCTCCAGTTAGGATATAAAGTGGGTAAGAGATGGCCTACAGAGGAAATCTTAGGAGCTGCCAGGCTCAGGGAAGTAGTACTTTAGACTGAGATTTGTGTTGTGTTATTGCTTTGGAGAAGCCAAAACTTAGGAGGCTTTTGAAGTTGGTTTAGCAGCTGTAGAGATTAGTTCAAGCAGATATGGCTCAACTGGGGAGGAGATAAAATGGAGCCTGGCTGGGGCCACCCATCTTCCCCAGCACTCCTGGATCCAAAATTGTGGAGGGCAGATCTACCTCTCAGGGGATGTTAGGACCCATGTAGTTCTATCCTTCCCCAGCCATTGCAGGGGAGAAACTGCAAGGAGGAGAGATCCAAAGACTGAAGCTGGCACAGCAGATGCAGACAGCAGATGAAGTAGGGACAAAGGGACACACTGATGTGATGATGTCATCAGACTGCTTTCTTGCAGTTTTCACTCCGAATATTCTCTCCTGTGATGACTGGCTGTTTGCTCCAACCTCTCATGCCTCTTCCCTCATGGTCTCCAATGCCCTTCACCCATGGTCTCCAACGCCCTTTCTATCTAGCGAATCCCCTCCTACCATAGTAACATACCAAACCAAAAATAAAACATGCCATTTGCTGCTATCACATTGTTCACTCTGCTTGAGAGTAGGGATGGGATTTGGTCTGATAACGCATGGTAATGTGTGTTGAGTAGTTGCTTCACTGTTAGGAATTTATTATAAGCGCAGTGGTATGTTGAGTTATTAGATCTCTCAAGCAAGGCAGGCTTGTGCCTGGTCAGTACTATCCATGGACTGGAAGCTTCTAAGGAAAGCCCAAGGCTGCAGGAAGTGACGGACGTTAATTTGCACTCTTCACATCAAGTGAACATTGAGCTGAGATACCAGAATGGTGCTATGTTATACTGTGCTGATGGTGGTGCTGTTTTCAGGGGACATAGAAAACTGAAATTCTGATCATTAGTGGTCATTTTAAGAACCCGTAGGCTCTTTTTTAACAGACAGGATGGTGAATTTTTAATTTGAGTAATTATGTTCTTCTTAACTAAATTCTTGCCATAGTTTTAATTATTTTCACTTCCTTTCTTAAACTCTTTTGATGTTTAGTGTTAAACAGTGCTACTTTTCCACCCTTGAAATGGTTGGTTTGGCACAACATGGGTGAATCTCAGAAGAGGTTGGCAAGAGACTGACTTGCTGGTCAGGATTATCAAAGATTATGGCTGAAGTCAGTCTTCTCTGACTTCAATAGCTACTACTAATGTCTGGAATCCATTGGAATGGAAACTACTGTAAGATATTTCTATGCAGATTGTTGTCCTGTACACCTGAGCAAAATAGATGTAAAAATGCTCCTATTCTGAATTGGTAGCACATTACACCTGTTCTCCTAGATGTAAATGACTATAGGAGGTGCAATGCAGTGGAGAATCGGGTCGCTGTCATTACCTCTTATTTTTTAAAAATCAAGTTTTGTATATAATACGTGAAAGTTTTTAAGCATTTAGTAAAGAAATGTCCTGAGGTTAATTCTGTAACTACTATGGGGTGTCTTGTGAACAGGCCACATAGTGAAGATGAGGCATTCTGTCTTGACTGAGGTTACTTATGATTTTTACAGGAAACTAGATACTTGTGCTGTAGAGCACTGAGATAAAAGTATAGTGTTATTAAAAAAGCAAAACTTTCTGCTCTCATCCTCATCTTCTATTTTATCCCATGCTAAAATGGAAATGTGAACTGACTGAACCCAAGGGGTGCCTATAGATCACCATCTAGGTAAGTCAGTGCTGGCATAAAGCCAGAAAAATAGCATCACATTTCCATGCAGGGTCATAGAATCTGACTTCCCGTCATAGGAGGTCCAACAAATATTGTAGCACATTTAAATTGGTAGGCTTACAGTTAAAATGTTTAATTATTGAAGTGATACATAATCAGCTGAATATTGCTAAGAGCTTTATAACACTATAATCTAATTTACAGCATTCAATGCAGTGATATATTAATCAGACTAACTGGTGATTTTCTGATATTATGCACTAGTACTAAGGGAGGGTGAGATGTTGCCCTGATTTTGAAGCTCCCTGTTAATCCATAGGATAGATGGTAGCATAGATGCCTATAGATCACCATGCCCAGCCTGTTCAGTTAAAGGATTAAAAATGAAATCTCAAGTTTTATTTCACTGTGAACTTTTCCCCTACAAATGCTAATTGTTCGAAATGAAGAAAGAAAAGCAGTTCTTATGTTATCAGTCAAAACATATATATATATATCTAAGATGCCTTCCAGAAGATTTGGTTCCTTGCTTGAAAATGCCTGATTAATGTTACATGCTTAAAATACATTGTCGGGTGCCGTCTATGCAGAAGCCACAGACACCCTCCCCCACCTCTCTTGATTTTTGTGCTCTGATGGTTTTCCATCTTTGTCTGCGACAGATGAGATTCAAGGTGAGAGAGAGAACAAATCCTGTAAGGTAATTCTGTCACTCACCTCATCTTCATAATCTTTCCTTAGCTTCCTCTGCCTTCTAACCCTGGTATTGATCGTGTCACAGGCTACAGCAGACCAAAGCAGGGGGCTGAAAACCTTTCCGAACAGCAGTTGCCAGTCTGCCTGTTGCAGCTTGAAGAAGAAAAGCATGCTGTGAAAACAATCAGTGCATTTGCTTTAGATCTAAGTGATTCCAACTAGGTCGATGCTTCATGCTGATGTGTTGAAAACATTTAAAAAATTTCTCAGAGTTTGATTTCAACTGAAACATTTCAGCGTGTGTCTGACTGACTGAAGTTGTTATTTCTCACTAATGTAGCAGACAACTGTTTTCCACCATAGCACAAATCAGTAGGGAAACTAGGCCTTTTGTCTAGATGGATTTTATTTTGAATGTTATTGTGGGAGTGGAAATTACTTGCCCAGTTTCACTTTTATACGCTAAAGCTACTGTACATTGACCCTAGGGTAGTAGTATTTTATTCCATGAAGAGAAAAAGAGGTAATCACAGTTTTAGTGTGTGTAAATGGGAGAATAGCTTCACTGCATTGCTTTTTATCCCTGCATATGAATTTTCATTCAGAGGTAGACTTGACCATTCATAAAAACATCAGAAGTGTATTATTTTCTTTAAAGCACATCATGCCTGCATTCAGAAATAATTGGCCTGATTCTCTCACAGTTTGGGATCAAGCAGCAAATGAGGCATTGCTAAAAAGAGCTATCCTCAGCCAAGTTAACATTTATTTATTCTCCAAGAGTGACAGGAACACAGGACAACATTTAATTATAACAGGTTGTTGCACAATTAGTGTCTAAACGGCAGGAAAAAAATCATGAAGAAACAATCAGCTGCAGCAGGCCCCAATCTTGCATCCTTTGCACTCCCAGAACACCCTTTGGAGTCTGTAGGAAGTTTGAATATGTAAAACGATACAGAACTGGGCTCTTAAGTTTTCTTTCTTTGATGGGCTCCGTGGGAGCAGATCAATAGAACTCCAGCACAGATTCTGCTTCATCACACCTCAGTGCACTCTCCTGTCATTTCGTGTGCCCCCTTCAAAAAAACTTATTCTTCTCTGGGCCTGTTGTTCTTTTTGGGACATCCAGTTTTGTTTTGATTTGTTTGTTTTTTAAATTATTATAATTTCCCCACCAGTAGTTAAATCTCCCAAGTGTCGTTGCCATCTCTCCTATTCACTATCACACCACACAAAGAACATTCTTGTATTTCAGCAGGAAATAGCAAACAAATACTTACCTTGATGTATTTTATTGAGTGTCAGGATGCCATCAGAAAGGGATGTTCTGAAAAACTAGATTTTTGTGTTCAAAGAAAATGAAGAAACAAACCAAAAATGCTGTACTTGTATCTGGAGTGAGTGGTATTTCCCTACTTTCCAGATGCAAAATTAATTTAGTCCCTGATGTATCTGGTGCTAATGGATTTCATACTTCAGCACATATATTACTGCGCATTGTGCAATTGCCAAAAGTTGTCATTCAAGGGTACGTCTTCACTTACTGGAGGGTCCGGCGGCAGGCAATCAATGTTCTGGGATCGATCCCGGAAGTGCTCGCCATCGACGCCGGTACTCCAGCTCGCCGAGAGGAGTACGCGGCATCGATGGGGGAGCCTTCCTGCCGCATCTGGACCCGCGGTAAGTTCGGACTAAGGTACTTCGAATTAAGCTACGTTATTAACGTAGCTGAATTTGCGTACCTTAGTCCGAAGTGGGGACTTAGTGGGGACCAGGCCCAAGTGGCTTTAATTTGCAACTGTGTTAGTTCAAAACAGTAAAACAAGTGAAGCCAATGTAAGTGAAGGTGAATTGAAGTGTCATCTTCTTGGCATAATTTCATTCACTTTACAAATGAACTCTGTGGGTGTGCTGCAGAAGTTCTAGTTACACTTTACATATTCTACTAAGAGCCTATTTATAAAGAATTGTTGTACTTAATTTGTGTATTCGTGTTGTCAGGTTGCTTTGTTCATGCATTTTCCCCCAGAGCAGTGGACAGAGTCTAAAGAAAAGATAACTGTAGGGTTATCATAAAAAGTTTATGCTGGCTCATGAGTGAAGAATAGCTAACTAAGAATTTTCTCCAGTGATCCAATATGGCTATTGGGAAAATATCCTTCTTTGCCCATAGATGTATTCGATGCCCATAGACTTTCCTCGTGAGAGTTGCTTAGTTGAATTCAATGGGAGTACCCAATTGAGTGAGGTTTTTTTAGGCTCAAGCTCTTAATGGTCTAGATAAAGCTCTTAGTGGTCTAAATGAGCAGCCCTCCACTCCTATTGACTTGGGTCCTGATTCTAAGAGGTGTTGAGCATCCCTAACATCATATTAAAGTAAATAGAAGTTGAGGGTGTTTGGCACATGTCATGAATTGGATTAATTGAGTCACTTTAATATGACTTAGTACTTTAAAGGATTAGGCACTGTTTCTGGTCCTAGTCCACTGGTCCCAGTACCCTAACCCAGGAAAAAATAAATTTTGGTCTTGAAAGATGCTGAGCACTTATTGCAATATCAGTGGGAGTTGAGGATACCAAGCACCTTACAGGATTGAGCTCTTCCACGATAGCTTGGAAAAATGAAACCCCATCAATATAAAAGTCCTTTCTAAAGCACTCCTTACCCCAACAGTGACAAAAGGAACAGATGGCCAAACTGCTAAGGAAAGGCATAGAGCATGAGCAGCAGGCAGTATTTGCAGCTGAGAGCCAGCTTTATAAATCCCCTTCTTACCTTCCAGAGATGATATTTGCATGGAAACTGGTGCCTGCGCCATTGGAGCAGGCAGTGATCTTTACAGAAAGGGCCCCAGAACAAAATGTGCTTTGTTACCTAATTGTAAAAGGTATAGCTGTTTGCAAGTCAGAAGGGAAGCTTCCTGGGAACTGGCAATAGAACTGTTACTTGGCGTGATCCAAAGGACACTGAAATCAACAGGAGACGGTTCAGGGAGAGTCTAGACTGGAGGGGTTATTGGTGTCACTTTGCAGAGTAACCAGGCAGGTAGAAGCCAGGGTGAGGTCACTGTGCTAGGGTCAGGGCTCTGAACCAAAGCTGCCCAGCACAGAAGCACCCAGGATTACAGGGCAGGTGGTGACACAACCCCTTACTGATCTGAGTGAACCCCCACAGCGTTGCACCAGGTCACTGGGAGGGATTTGGGAATAGTTGGTGCCTCTCCCAATATCTCAGTTAGCCAAGAATATTCCCTCCAAAGTGAGAGTCGAGGAGACAGTGAGGGAGTTGGCTGACAAGCACAGAAGTCAGCTGAGAGCTCTGGACTGAAGTTGTCACCCAGTAATGAGACCGGTTGGCCCAAAGACAGCACTGTTGGGACAATTGGAGGTAGGCGTGGGGGAAGAAAGGGGCAGCAGTGCCCTCTTGCAATCTTCCCCATGAAAAGAAGTGGTTTTGGGGAAGCTCTGACTGAGCACCCGATATCCCACAACTCTGCCCCCCATTCCCTCAGACAGGTGATAGAAGCTCCCACGGTGGGAGGCATGAGCTCCCTAACCCATTTTGAGCCTTCATGGGCCCCAGCTATGGGATGCCTCAACAGCTGTTTCATGCTCCCATCGTATTGGCCTGACTGTCCTGAAGACTGTCCTCCACAGGATTAGGAAGCTTCATTTTCTTTTCCCTGTGCTTCCGTCCTTCCTTTTTACACAACCTGTCAAGCTGCAGGGTTTCAGTTAAAAGCATACATTCCTTACTGTGGAAAAAGTTGATATAAATGAGGGAAATAATTTTCTTTATTCTTTAATCCTTTATTCTTTTGCGTTTTTAAAAGTTTATTTACTTCATGCAGTGGGCTGTCTTGAGCTTCTGCTTCTATGCTGTGTCAAGACTTGCTTAAGCTTGAAGGTTTTTAGGCTCGACCAAGCACTGACAGCACTATAACAGAAGCTAATGCCTGAGTCTGCCAGTTTGATGGATTCAGTTAACTTATTGAAATTTTTTTTAACTACTAAAAGATGTTGAGGGCTATATTCTATTCTTGCTCTTTGTGTGAAACTCCCATTGACATTAATGGGAGTCCCATGTATGGAATTAGAGTGGAACATGGCCCTTAATATTAAAAAGACTTGTCAATCTTATGCATGAAATAATTTGGAGGTGCGTCATGATGCTGCATTCATTCGCAAGGTCATTCTCCACGTACCTCTTATGTATTGAAAATAAATTCCTTGCAGTAGCTGCAATGCTGCTAGCACCCTGATTTTTTAAAAATGAAAATATTTTAAAAATCTAACTGTTCCCTTTGATGCCATCCGCCTACTTTTGCATTTTATTTTGGTTGGTCAACAAAATAAAACAGGTCAATTTCACTTTGGTTTATAGTCAGTCTTGCTTTCTAGTGTTCACGCTGCTAGTGTTATTGGATTCATAGTGCTACAGAGGGAAACACTTAATTCCCCTTAAATGCTTTTCAGTTTATTTCATGTATGTTTTTAACTAAAACATGCAGGTTTATATTAGATCTCTTGTATTTTTTAAATTGTGATGCTAAGTCTAGTCTCTTGATCTAACTCTGCCATCACTAATATATGCACAAATTGAACAGTAGGTAACTGGTTAAAATTAATCTTAATTTGTGATCCTATAAAATTGTATACATAAATAATAAGATTAATCAATCACTTTTCTTCTGTATTGAAAATCTATATTCAACTTACATTTTTGGAACATGAGCTGTGAGCCTGCGACTACACCTGTGTGGTAGCCCCTAAGTCTTCAATGAATTGACGTGCTTCATCTCTAACTCTGTGTCTCACACTGCACCTCCACATCCATGTCTCGCTCAGCCCCTTGCATTTCACCTACATGCCCTCTTGCCCCTTTTCAGTTTTCCTCTTTGCTATCCAGTACCCTTTATACCATCTATGACCTCCCAAACCCACCCTCCTTCTATCTCTCCGTGGCACATGCCTTCCTCTCCATTCCCCTCGTTGGTCCCCTGCATACCTCATCTATACCTCCCCTCAGTGACCTGCACAAACACACATCCTCTATGCCTCCTCCAGTACCCCTTCCTGCCTTCTCTCCCCTCTCGTTCTATGCCCTCTCCTTTATGCCCTTCTAATGCACCACCTCTATAGGCAGCACCATATGTACTATCCTGCACTACCCTCTTCTTGCCTACTCCAGAGCCTCCCATTTTTGAAGGGAGTGTACAGCTTCATTTCACCTTCTGTGTACCTTCTAGTCTATGTACCTTCTGGTTCTGGCCTCCATTTTTACCTCTCCCAAACTCCTGCCCTACCCCTTTCTCTCCCCACACTCTCTACCTCCATCTCTATTTCCCAGATAATGCTCCCCCGATCTTCAGCTCAGCTTACTAGCAGCAAAACTTGAAGTCCAGCAGAAGGTCAACTTACGTCATACCAATAGTTCTCTATACATGTAAAGAAGTCTTTGTATTTTATCCACCTCCCTCCTCTGATTTCACCTAAAGAAACAGAAACAAAACAAAAATACTACAAGGCATTTTTCCTCTGCTAAGGCCAACAAAACAAAATTGGAGTTGCTAGGCCAAGACTGTTTGGAGACATAAAGAGCCAAAAAAGTTAGGACATTTTTTCAAAAGGGATGTTTTCAAAATGCCATAACATTAAAACTCCATTTCTGATTTCTATCAAACTTCTCAGAAAAGCACTACTCTGGGATGATATGTGTCATGCAAATTAAAGGTAGATTGTCTCCTTTTTTAAAGAAGTTGGGGGTGAAGGTGTACAGTCACAACCTTATAATGGAAAGCAAGTTTTGGCCTTAACTACAGCCCACAATGAGCTGTACGTTCCCTCAATATAATTTCCCAGTGCATAAATGGTGCTCAGGCAGAGTCAGAAGGAGGTGTCATGATATACTTTCATTGGGATTGTGCAAACACTTTCGTATGTTCACCACCCACTCTGGAATCAGGATTTACCTCCATTGCTTTCTATTCTTAGAAGAGCATAGAAGTTCCATGGGCTAGCCAGAGGCCGGCTTCCCACTGAGAGTGCCATTATGTGGTTTTGACAGGACAAATTTTCAGATCCAAAAATTGGCAAGTAAAATATTGCATTAAACCGAGTTCCATATAAACAGGCTATATTTTAAACTACTGTTTAATATGAAAAACTAAAAAATTTTTGCCCAGTACCTTATTTCTTTTCTGCCCCACACATCTCTAGTTAAACAGCAATGCACTTCTTTTGGGTAAGCAAAAATACAGCTTAAAGTGCTATTCACAAAAAGAATATCTTAATCAAATTTCAGACACAGAAGAAGTATTTATTCTGAGATCTCTACTCCTGCTTCTGTTTCAGTGGAAAATAAAAATCCACTTATGCTGATAAAAACTATGCTACTTAAAGTCAAAGAGAGATTCTGTCAGTGCAAACCGAAAGGGGCCTGAATGCCTGTCAGCTCCTCCCCACCCCGAACTCTGAGATTAGAATTCAAACTCTGGAGGTTGTGGCCTGTTATGAGTTTGAACAAATCCCTTCAAACTAAAACCAATTCTGCGCTGGGTCAGAGTCCATCACACCCCTAACACCTGGCATGGATCAGAGATACCACTTTGGGAGGAAACTGCCATCATTGTATGCCACAAGAATGTACTGATGTATATTTTATAGAGTAAGAATTGTAGTTCAAAAACACAGTGCTTATTACCACACTTACAGGGACCTAACATAGTAGATCATGGTTCACTGCCCTAAGGAGGGGAGGCTTATTGTAACACATGTAGGTATATGCTTGGATACCTATTATAATCTGTGATAGAAGTAAGAGTAAGGCTCCTTTTCCTGCTAGTTTCTATAGAGTACTTTTGGGATATTATAGAAAGGTCATGATTGTTCAACCTGTTCTTGGTCATTCAGAATTTATATAGTGCTATATTTTAATTAAAATATCCCTGTTCAAAAACATTTCAAATAAACAAAAGAGAATGAGGAGAAGAAAACAGGAGATGTACTCATATGATTTTTTTGTGGGAGAGTCTAATAACTGTTTGGGGTACTTTTGGAAAGGCAATATTTTACGTAACATTTCATCTATCACTCCACTTTCAGATATATAATATGGGCCAAAATCATCCCTTCATTGATTTAAGTTGAAGTTACAGCAGGGCTAAAGTTGGCCTACGTTGTCCATTTCAACGTGAATCCGGCTGAAGTTGAACCCAGTCTTACTAGTTCTCAGGTGGGTGCAGAGAGGAAAATGGGGAAGTAGGACTTCTAGGTTCTGACATTGACTTGTTGTGTGGTTTTAGGAAAACCACCTAGGTCAACATTTTCAAACTCAGGTGTCTAAAATGAGGCATCCAGCTTTGAAAATGTTGGCTAAAACCTCGGTGTACATCAGTTCCCCATGTGTAAAATATGAACTATTTTTATCCTTTAGCACAGTGGTTTTCAAAGCCGGTCTGCCGCTTGTTCAGGGAAAGCCCCCGCTGGGACGGGACGGTTTGTTTACCTGCCGCGTCTGCAGATTCGGCCGATCGCGGCTCCCACTGGCCGCGGTTCGCCGCTCCAGGCCAATGGGGGCTGCAGGAAGGGTGACCAGCACATTCCTCAGCCCACGCCGCTTCCTGCAGCCCTCATTGGCCTGGAGCGGCGAACCGCAGCCAGTGGGAGCCGCGATCGGCCGAACCTGAGGACGTGGCAGGTAAACAAACCGGCCCGGCCCAACAGGGGCTTTCCCTGAATAAGTGGCGGACTGGCTTTTAGAACCACTGGTCTACCTCGCAGAGGGGTTGTGAAGCTTCGTTAACTGAAATGTGTAAAGTGCTCTGACATAGTCCAATGAAAGGCTCTAAAAGGCACAAATCTAAGGAAAGGCTACAGGGAGCAGTTGTGGACCATCTACCCTGGTCCTTTTTAATGGAAATGAGATTCTTCCCTTCTTCTCTCCACAAGTCAAAAGATGGTATTTTTATCCTCTTCCCTCTCACCACAGAGAACTGGTGGGAGCGGGAGGGTTGAGTCCAGCTTTGTCAGGTTTTAGCATGCTGCAGCTGTTCCTGTGGCCTCTTTTTGTGTCTCTCCCCTAACCATCCCTGCTCCGCCCCACCCGTTCCAGCCTCATCTACGTTGGTGGTAGGGTTGAGGGGAGTGTGATGTGGAGATGACAGAAAAACAAGAAAAATCATAATCACCTGCTGCTGCTCACTTGAGAGCATGTGGCAATATTGAACCTGTTCAGCTGGCAGGGCAGCTGAAGCCCTCTGCTAAATCTGCTCCTGGGATAACACCCATACTCATTTCCCCACAGTATTAGTGCCCCTGTTTGTACAAAAGTGTACTGAAAAGATTCAGTGTTGCAAGAATTCTTGTGTTGTGGAACTGGTATAAAAGGCCTCATCTTCCATAATTCTGTAATAAACGATGAATTATTTCAGTGAGGAATGTTCATTCTGATTTTAAGACGATTAGTGGTTCTAGCAGCATTCCCCATTTTGTGTACAGGGAATAGCTCTGTGTGAGTGGTGACACTTCTCATGGAGCCCCTGTTGTGGTGAGCATTTCATGGAGCATGATTTCCCCCAATCGTGGCTGGTAGCTCTCCTTCTAATCTTAGGCTGCCTAGAGCGGTGCAGGCCCAGCTAGCCAACACACCTGAATCGCCCACTGCCAGGAGGGGACTGGTGCAGGCTTTCAGTGTTATGAACTGCACACGAAACATAACTCAAACTCGAACCGGGACAGACCCCCTCATTGAATGACAGACTCATGATTTTTGGACCTTCGTACATAATGTAGTGACATGAAACAGCAACAACGTATTGAAGGCATATGGTGGTTTCATCAGGTTACAAACACAAGATGTCAGGTGTCGGACCAATGGACCTGTACTGTCTTCCCAAGTTGCAGTGCCAGCTCAGGTGGCTTGGCCATCTGCTCCGTATGCCTGAGTCCATACCAGCTGGCTAGCTTTGTGCATTTGATCCAACAAAATTTGGTGGAGAAGACCCCATGGATAGCCTCGCACATGCTGGAGGGATGTTGTGGCTTCCAACCTTGCCTGCCTGAGCCTTAAAATATAGCAGATCACAACACTGGAGACCTGGCCCTCTGGAAACAGGTGATCCAAAGTGTGCACCTTATGCTCCATAAGCAGGAAAATGAATAAATAGCTCTGTGTAGGTCTGAAACTTACCCCTCATGGGGACTGGTTTAATCTACTCTAACACAGAATAGTTGTTGGATAAATATACAAGAAACTTCTCCTGTCCATGCCTTCCCCTTAGGCTTGGTTTCTTAGTTTGTTTCAGGCTTTCTCAGTCTTCCTCCCAGGTTTGATTCAGTAGTCTGTTCCAAACACCCCATAAAGATCCCATATAAGTCTGGCTCCTTTTCCATCTCTTCTTTTCTCGCTGGAGGGACCCACTGGTAAACCACCTCTCTGTAGGTCTCTTCAGCAGAGACGCCGACAAGTAGCCCCACTTCCTCTAGGGGTCTCACTACACTGGAAAAAGAGAAGTGCCTTATATAACTGCCTCTTTTCCCATCATGTATTGCTGCAAGGCCTACAGCTGCTAATCCTAGTATGTCTCTGTTCTGGGTAGAAACTTGGAACAGAAGTGAATAGGGCAGAGCTGGACCTGGAACCCATTTTAAAGGGCCAGCTCAGCCTGTTACATACGGGAACTGGTAAGGTGCCTAAAATTGGAATGAACTTTTTAAGTGCATCCACTGTACATATTACCACCACTGTGGAATTCACAGTACAACATTTCTGACAAGATTCTCTTTTCCTCTGCAACATGAAGAAGCAGTTATCCACAAAACATTAGAAAATTCCATTGGCCATGAGTATGGCCCCCTTTTGGCTTGATTGTATGGTTAGGTTGCTCATTATGGGCCAAATCATCAAACCAGTACCATAAATGCTATTTCCACGTATAAATCAGACACCTGAGTACAGCACTACTACCCAGTCTGCAAGTGCAAATGTCAATTTGTGTGTGCAGCTTTGGCAAAAGTCTTATCAAATGGCTGTAAAGTACCTAGCACAGTTACAGGTGCTATATAAATTATAATTAACTTACTATATTTGAAAATTTAGCTATATATGCATAGATGCATAAATGTATATAATTACACATAGCATGGTAAATGTGTGTATATGGAGGCAGACTGCAGGATATATACAATGTAAGAGTGATATAGTAACAATCATATATGTGTTCATGGTGTAATGACATTTCCTTGTATCACATCTATCAGGTTACAAGCAGCTAATAATTTTCTTTTTCTACTCACAGCCAAGCATTATCATGGCACATACCCATAAATCAACATCAACATGGAACATTGCTTAGCAAATATAAATGTATGTGCCTTGCAGAATGATCTGAGATTACAAAAATATATCAGAAGTCAAAAGTAGCTGGTGGAGAAATGCTATGTCTTTAGTTTATTGAGATTGTTTGGAGGATCCTAATGTACTGTCACTGAAAGAATAATTTTTCCTTTACAATCTACTTAGCAAAGATTTATCGATCCTTTTCCCCTTCATAGAGAATTACTGATCCATTTTAGAAAATCAGATTTTCACACCTTTCATGAGAATGTGCACAGCGGAGGTCCCTTGGGATTGCCAAGGAAGTTGACTTTGACATGAAATCCCTAGGTACTGGTGCACAACAGCCTATAGTCTCATCACTGATTTGTTGCACAGGGTGGTAAAATACTTTTATACATTTGTAGAGAAATGGTTGCACTGTAAGGACTTATTTTTCCATGCGAGTGGATGTATTCTGGGTACTATTATTTGTGTAAACAGCATGTTTCAGGGGTTTTTTTTCTTCTCAGCTGTGATGTTCTGAACAGTAAGGTAAGATAAAAGTTGTTGAAATTCATGTTGCAAAGCAGTAGGGTTCTGTAGAATTTTTCAGTGCATGTGTAAATAACTTTCTTCAAGATGTGTCTACTCTCTGTCCTCATTATAGTAGTATCCTAGGTAGCTAAGCATTAGACATGTTATATGGAAGTATGCATCATAATGAAGGTGATTTATTATAATTAAAACAGCATAGAGAGCAGCTTTTATTAGACATATTGTTTCACAGGAGAGCTTAATAAAGAGCATTATTATTAGTTATAGATCTGTGTGAAGGATGTTGTTTACTGAGAGTTATGTGAGTATTAGTCAAAGTCTGAAGTTGCTCATTTGAGCTGTCCACTGTAGGGGGAAAAAAAGCATTCAACACTGCAAAGGGAAGAATTTTAAGATTGGTGGGGAGAGAGAGACAGAGACAGAGAAAAGGAAATGCCGAGTGCATGAAGTGTTCTCTGCAGGAGCAGTTCTAGAATACTTTATTACATATCTACGGAGACAATGGCATGGACTGTAAGTAGCTCCTGTCTCTCAATATAATAATGCACATAAAGTCGGGGTCAGATTGGGTTCGCTCTGGGCTTTGATGCTGCAGAAGGTCACTAGGGGAATCGATGGACAAAAATGAGACCCGAGTTTCATGCAATCAATGAGATTTTTCTATTTAAAGTGGACACTGCTGGGTGTGAGTCTCAGAGCTTCAAATGTGGTTTTGCTCAGCTTTAATAGATTGAGAGTAAGATGCATTGTAAATGTATTGTTTGTTTTAATAACTGTGCTGGCACACTGGGTGCATATCCAAACACATTAGTCTTGCAAACTCTATTGTGAAGTTTTATGAGCAGAAAAATAAACAGACAAATTAGCAGCTATTTTGAATGTTAATAACTATTAGTTTTTTCTCTGGCTGTGCAAAACTGTACCTGCCTGGGCATTTAGATAACATTTAAATAAATCCAAGAGCTACTAATTTATTTGATTTTAAAAAATAATACTAGGGCTTCAGATGTTATATAAAATATACTCTTGGCTGTTCATTTCTTAATATCATATGCTCCATAAAACCATTTGTTTAGTTTCCTTCAGAAGATTCAGTTTTTCACAGATCTCTAAAATTATTATTAAGATGCTACATTCTCTTAAAGGGAAAGTAGATACTTGTTTAAATTCTTGGGACAGAAGTGTGTGTATAATTTGTGTTCTTTAAAGTTTTCAAGCAGCTGAAACATGTTTATCGTTTCCTCTTTATTGTATGAAATGATCTCTCCAGAATGAAGGAAGCAATCAGGAAGGATGTGATCAGTGATTCTGACATAGTTGGAATAAGCAGGCAATAACAAATAATTGACTGATAGCAGGGATTTATGTCTGCTACTGAATGAATGAGAAATTAAGGAACATTATGGGCCAGTTTCTGATCGCTGGTGCAAGTCTGAAGTAACTCCACTCAAATCAGTGGTGTTATTATGGATTTTCACCAGCGTAACAGAGATCAGAATCTGTACCTGTCTGTTTCAAAGCAAATCTGCTCTTGACTTGTGTTTTGTGAATGAAAGAACTACTTATATCTGGGTTTAAGTGAACTATTTATTTATAATTTTTATATTTTTCTTTAAAAATAACCCCCCACAACCGCTTTCTGGACTCCCATCCTATGCCCCATGAATTCAAATATAAAGGACAGTTCATGCCACAAATAAATATCCACCAGATAAATGAGAAAAATAAACCCAAACCTCTGTATCTCTCAGTCCCATCTCCCCTTCCCCCAGTAGAATGGGATTTCTATATGAGATTAGAAAAAAATTGTAATCACTGACTGCAGGTACAAACCAACCCCAAAATAAACAAACGAGCAAAGGCCGTGACAGTCTTTTTCATTCAAATATTTTAAAATGAATTAATTGAATATTTACAGGAAAAACATTGACAAGTGAAGGTTCTGTACAGCACAAGTCTGAATTTGTCTGCTAAAATTGGAAAAATGCCTCAAAGAAGACTAAGTGGACAGAAGTATATGCATGCAAGAGAACAACTGAAGTTTCTACTTCAATGTAATTTCTGTTAGCAGGGTCATTTACAATTCAAGCAGAATGTATGCTCACCTGAAATGATTTGTTTATGTTTTCATCTGTGCCCTTTGTAGGAACACTTCAGCTTATATTATTCTTATTTAAAACAAACACAAAACCTTTTAAATAGTCTTTAGTGTTGTGTTTTTAAAACATGTTACTGATTTACACTCCTTTCAGATAAATCATTGCCAATCTCTGGAATCAAATTCACTGATTGATTTAACTTATTTATTAAAATATTGCAGCCACAAAAATCCCTTGCTGTAACCACATCCCACTATCAAATAGGTCCTGGGGAGTTAACAGGAGCGAGCAAGCAATCATAGGTGGATTCCATACACTCACAGACATAAAACAAAAATGAGCTGCTGGATACTGTATATAAAACCTAAAAATAAATAAGGAATCATTTAAAAACAACAAAATTCCTACTTTTCACTTAATGGACCTCATGTACTGACACTTTTAATGAATTATTTTTCTTACTTTCCCCCACCCCAAAAGCCAAGATGGGGATAGGACCAAATTCAGCCTGGATATAAGCGGACACAACTCCTATTGAAGTCATTGGAGTCATTGGAAATTGTACCAATTCACACCAGGTTTGAGTTTGGTAATTAAGATTCTGTCCTTCTAGGTTCTTTAGGCCTGATCCAACTTCCATTGAAATCGGTGGAAGTCAGATCAGGTCCTCTGTTTTGCCCTCACTTGCATTTCAGGAGTGCAATCCCACAGGTTCCCTCCTTTGAGGTGATGAGTGTCCTGAACTCTCTCAGGAGGTGCTCTGCTTCTTGCAAGATCAGGCCACAGATGGCCAAATCTTGTAGTCCTGACTCAGGCAAAACTTCATTAGATTTTATGCTGTGGGAGGTCTGAAGCCTAAATCTGTAGCTGCAGAATCCTCGCTGAAACAATTAGGTGTTCCATTCATGGACTAGCCACAGGACTGGGCTCTGAGTAAGTAGGTTAGAATGCATCATGACCAGACCTCACACTTGTGCCTAATAAAGAGGGTGATGCTTGTGACTCCGTTGTTTAAAATACAGTAAGTCTGTTGGATGTTTTGCTGTAGATTTTGGTTCGCTTTTCAGGAAAGGCTGCCAGATGAAATGCCAAAAAGGAAACAAAAAAGTGTAAAAGTAAAGATGTTCTGTTCAAATGAGCAATTTCATATTGGTCTAAATTCAAGTGTAGTGCATGGGGATTTAGCTTTACAACTCCCATTAACATCCAGCATAACATGCTAATGTATCACCCTGAGAACCTTGTTCTCTTGCTTTTATATCGTCTTATTTAAAATTTTGGGGAGAGGGAGGGAATGGACACGTAAATTAAAGCTTCCCACAGGCATTTTTAACTTGTGCAACCAGCACATACTCAACAGATCACTCTAGGTCTCGCTGATCTTAGCACCATTACAAGGGTCATATTTTCACACAGATGAACCATTCGTGAGCAATTTCTCCAATGTGTTTGACACAAACATTCTTTTCTTTGATATTGGAGATATAAGCCTTCTATTTTTGTCCTAATTTTTTTCCCCCAACAGACATATTTATTGAGGCTATTGCAAGGAAAATCCTATTTTCCATTAATATTTGACTCTTTTTCTTTCTCCCTTTTTCAGGCTCTCATGCTAATAAAGAGACTCAGGATCATACTATACATGAACTTGTGTGTGCATTAAAGTGTGTGTGTATATATAGATAGATATATGAGTGTGTGTGTACGCAAAGAGATAGAGAAAAAGATGTAGATATATAAAACATATACATATTTTTTTGAGTAGATTACTTCATGATTCCAATGCTGTAGATCAACAAGTAGCATTTATTGATCTGTTCTTACAACAATTCTAGTTCCAGGGAAGATTTTGATTGATTATCCTCATCCAAAGTGAGCTCTTTCCCCATCTCTCCAGAGTGTTCAGTGGCACCAGCAGCAGACAATGTGGAGACAAACACTTTCTTTTTGACTGAAAAGACCATACAGAACATAAACATAGGTAGATAGTGAAGAATTATTTCAAACGTCTATTTCCTGTTTCCACCCAAGTAATTTCTGAGGGATCCCTGCTTGTAGAGACTTATTAGTCCACCTCTTGAGCTGAAGAGAATGTCCATCGGCTGTCAGTAGTAGCACTGATATCTTCAGGCCTTCATAATACAGAATGAGACAATTACAAATTAAAGCATGGAGCGTCGGGGAGAGGGAATACCTTTCTGTGACAAAAGAGTGCTAAGAACATATTACATGTTAAGACTTGTGCTGTTCCTTTACTGTTTCACTAGACAAAAATATCTTATTTATTCTTTACCTTTTAAGTTAAAGCACTAGTTAATGTCGATGTCAAGAGATTCATACCAAGGAATGTTGCAGTTAAAACCTCCAAATATTTAAAGCTTGGAAATAATCTATTAAGGGGAGATAAATCAGTATTCAAATAGCTTTACAGTTCATACAATCTCTTAAATGTACACATTCCAATGCCCCCCCCCCCATTTTTCCTTGTAGTCTTAACCTAGAGACTAGAAATCCTCTTACATCCACTCACCTTACATTTGAACAACCAGCTACAAACTTTCACAAACCACCACCATTTATGGTGCCAGATTCATCTTCTAGTTCAATAGTGGGTGAGAGGCACCAACCTCTTGCTTCTTTAATATGCAAGTAAGAGAGGCCTAACTCTCCCCAATTCCAACTTCCTGCTGTGGTCAACAGACCACACAAATCACATCTTAATCCACTGTTTGATTACGAGATAAAAATAGAAACAGTCATCCTCAAGCTCCCTCTCTACATGGGCTGCAATTGCCACCATGAAGGCTTGAAAGAAGATTTATTATTGAGTTTGCTGTGAACTCCCGTAGGGTAAGTCAGAGACCCCATTTTGTAGACCTCATATGCACCATTACTCAATCCACTGTAGGCAAGTAGACTGAAGTTCTCGGAGTTCCTTGAAAATTTCCATTTAAAGAATTCCATTGTACCCCCCAAAAATGCTTTTCCTGTGCAAAATTTTAGGACAGGACATGAAAAACAGAACTTCTAGATCCCTGGTTGCAACCCTAATGATTTACATCTAGGTATTTGATACTGTACTACTCACTGTGATTTCTGAGGCCTCGGCACAGCATGGTTCCATAATCAGCATAATTTGTAAAGGCTGAGAACATTTTGACAAATATTCTTCAACTGAAAAAAAATGGTGGGGTGTCCATTCTGCAATAAATCCATTGTTGCAAAGGAACAAACAGAACAGCTAAATAAGCCATATGTGCTTGCAGAGTTGGAACTAGCACATCAGTCCTACAGCTTCATAAACACAGGCCTCTACCACTTGGTCTAAAGGAAGTTCTCTGTTAACTGCCAGTTACAAAGAACCCTTGATTTCTCTAAGCAGCAGCCAGCCTCTAGATGGCAATATGCTCACTGAGAAGAGATGGGATCCTCATGCCTTTTCCTTATAAACAACATACACAGTAGTCTGGTCCAGACCTGACCTATATCCCCACTAAGCTTTGCCTTTGTGACTTTACAGAGTACCATAAGAAATGAAGCCCTGAGGCAAGGCTTAACGCACAGATAGTTCTCCACAGACCCTCACTGAAACTGGTCTGTTGTCAAGACTTTTCACTGTAGCCCACTTACTTCAGACATCCACTCAGTCTTTTCTTTTTCTTTATTGGGTCTAATGCTACCCATTTGGTCTAAGACTATAACCCTAAAGGTTTGTACCTCCAAACAGAGTCCTAGTGCATATGAAAACCCCTCTGTCACATGCAAGCTATAACCATTATAATTAGACACACCACTTTGATCATAATCTCATTTCTTCAAATAGAGCCTGTGCTTTACTATTTCAAGTATTTTAACTCTGTGTCAAGTGTGGAGAGCTAGTAACAAGCTGTCTTGAGCTACAGGGAACCAGAGAGACATTAGTCACTAGTGGAAAATTTCAGATCACTGTAATTTTTTCATTACATGCAACTGAGAACAGTTTGACCAGTTTCCTTCAGACTTAGTGTAAAATTTCTCCTTGGTCTTCAGAGTGTATTTGGCATTTTTTAGGACAGATCAATTTTCACTAGCTAAAGTAATGGGATTTGAGAGATTGGAGGGGCACTAAAAATAGGACTTAGAACCTTGACTGTAGAACCAGAATGTGCTCTCTAATATGGTTGGAAAGATGGAATCTCCACATTTGTACTGAAAGTGAGGTTCTGCTTTGAGAAATGTCTGTATAAAAGTGGCAACTCCTAACTCAGCAAATCTACTTTGTGTATGTATTCAGATTAATATGAACTTTTAACAAAGTCAAGTTTTACTACTGTCAGATCTGCATAACTAACATAGCTCTGAGTGACTGTAATGGATTTTGTGGTGCAACATCAACAACAATCTAAGTTATATTTGATAGGCCACCTTTGCAATCTCATTGACTTCAATTGATGTGCTAAAATTACACTTGTAGAACCCCACTGAAAGGAGTATTAGAATGAGTGTAACATGGGGCATAATTTATTACTGGTACTGATATGGTTCATGTAGCAGAAAGGAACCCAACTTGATTTTCAGATCCCAGGCTGAGTTTGCAGACTTCGCAGTTGAAGAAAAAACTTACCTTTTTACTTGTAAACTGAGCAGAATTGATATGGAGGTCCTGAGGAAAATAGATCATAGAATCATTGAATCATAGAATATCAGGGTTGGAAGGGACCTCAAGAGGTCATCTAGTCCAACCTCCTGCTCAAAGCAGGACCAATTCCTAACTAAATCATCCCAGCCAGGGCTTTGTCAAGCTGGGCCTTAAAAACCTCCACGGAAGGAGACTCCACCACCTCCCTAGGTAACGCATTCCAGTGCTTCACCACCCTCCTAGTGAAATAGTGTTTCCTAATATCCAACCTGGACCTCCCCCACTGCAACTTGAGACCATTGCTCCTTGTTGTGTCATCTGCCACCACTGAGAACAGCCGAGCTCCATCCTCTTTGGAACCCCCCTTCAGGTAGTTGAAGGCTGCTATCAAATCCCCCCTCATTCTTCTCTTCTGGAGACTAAACAATCCCAGTTCCCTCAGCCTCTCCTCATAAGTCATGTGCTCCAGACCCCTAATCATTTTTGTTGCCCTCCGCTGGACTCTTTCCAATTTTTCCACATCCTTCTTGTAGTGTGGGGCCCAAAACTGGACACAGTATTCCAGATGAGGCCTCACCAATGTCGAATAAAGGGGAACGATCACGTTCCTCGATCTGCTGGCAAAGCCCCTACTTATACAGCCCAAAATGCTGTTAGCCTTCTTGGCAACAAGAGCACACTGTTGACTCATATCCAGCTTCTCGTCCATTGTGACCCCTAGGTCCTTTTCTGCAGAACTGCTACCTAGCCATTCGGTCCCTAATCTGTAGCAGTGCATGGGATTCTTCTGTCCTAAGTGCAGGACTCTGCACTTATCCTTGTTGAACCTCATCAGGTTTTTTTTGGCCCAATCCTCTAATTTGTCTAGGTCCCTCTGTATCTGATCCCTACCCTCTAGTGTATCTACCACGCCTCCTAGTGTAGTGTCATCTGCAAACTTGCTGAGAGTGCAGTCCACACCATCCTCCAGATCATTAATAAAGATATTAAACAAAACCAGCCCCAGGACCGACCCTTGGGGCACTCTGCTTGAAACCGGCTGCCAACTAGACATGGAGCTATTGATCACTACCCATTGAGCACGACGATGAAGCCATCTTTCTATCCACCTTACAGTCCATTCATCCAGCCCATACTTCTTTAACTTGGCAGCAAGAATACTGTGGGAGACTGTATCAAAAGCTTTGCTAAAGTCAAGGAATAACACATCCACTGCTTTCCCCTCATCCACAGAGCCAGTTATCTCATCATAGAAGGCAATTAGGTTAGTCAGGCACGACTTCCCCTTGGTGAATCCATGCTGACTGTTCCTGATCACTTTCCTCTCCTCTAAGTGTTTCATAATTGATTCCTTGAGGACCTGCTCCATGATTTTTCCAGGACTGTGGTGAGGCTGACTGGCCTGTAGTTCCCCGGATCCTCCTCCTTCCCTTTTTTTAAAGATAGGCGCTACATTAGCCTTTTTCCAGTCATCTGGGACCTCCCCTGATCGCCATGAGTTTTCAAAAATAATGGCTAATGGCTCTGCAATCTCATCCGCCAACTCCTTTAGCACCCTCGGATGCAGCGCATCCGGCCCCATGGACTTGTGCACGTCCAGTTTTTCTAAATAGTCCCGAACCACTTCTTTCTCCACAGAGGGCTGGTCACCTTCTCCCCATATTGTGCTGCCCAGTGCAGCAGTCTGGGAGCTGACCTTGTTCGTGAAGACAGAGGCAAAAAAAGCATTGAGTACATTAGCTTTTTCCACATCCTCGGTCACTAGGTTGCCTCCCTCATTCAGTAAGGGGCCCACACTTTCCTTGACTTTCTTCTTGTTGCTAACATACCTGAAGAAACCCTTCTTGTTACTCTTAACATCTCTTGCTAGCTGCAACTCCAAGTGTGATTTGGCCTTCCTGATTTCACTCCTGCATGCCTGAGCAATAGTTTTATACTCCTCCCTGGTCATTTGTCCAATCTTCCACTTCTTGTAAGCTTCTTTTTTGCATTTAAGATCATCAAGGATTTCACTGTTTAGCCAAGCTGGTCACCTGCCAAATTTACTATTCTTTCTACACATCGGGATGGTTTGTTCCTGCAACTGCAATAAGGATTCTTTAAAATACAGCCAGCTCTCCTGGACGCCTTTGCCCTTCATGTTATTCTCCCAGGGGATCCTGCCCATCTGTTCCCTGAGGGAGTCAAAGTCTGCTTTTCTGAAGTCCAGGGTCCGTATTCTGCTGCTCTCCTTTCTTCCTTGTGTCAGGATCCTGAACTCGACCATCTCATGGTCACTGCCTCCCAGGTTCCCATCCACTTTTGCTTCCCCTACTAATTCTTCCCCGTTTGTGAGCAGCAGGTCAAGAAAAGTTCTGCCCGTAGTTGGTTCCTCCAGCACTTGCACCAGGAAATTGTCCCCTACACTTTCCAAAAACTTCCTGGATTGTCTGTGCACCGCTGTATTGCTCTCCCAGCAGATATCAGGGTGATTAAAGTCTCCCATGAGACCCAGGGCCTGCGATCTAGCAACTTCTGCTAGTTGCCAGAAGAAAGCCTCATCCACCTCATCCCCCTGGTCTGGTGGTCTATAGCAGACTCCAACCACGACATCACCCTTGTTGCTCACTCTTCTCAACTTTATCCAGAGACTCCCAGGTTTTTCTGCAGTTTCATACCGGAGCTCTGAGCAGTCATACTCCTCTCTTACATACAACGCAACTCCCCCACCTTTTCTGCCCCGCCTGTCCTTCCTGAACAGTTTATATCCATCCATGACAGTACTCCAGTCAAGTGAGTTATCCCACCAAGTCTCTGTTATTCCAATCGCATCATAGTTCCCTGACTGTGCCAGGACTTCCAGTTCTTCCTGCTTGTTTCCCAGGCTTCTTGCATTTGTGTATATGCACTTAAGATAACTCATCGATCGTCCCTCTTTCTCAGCATGAGACAGGAGTCCTCCCCTCTTGCGCTCTCCTGCTTGTGCTTCCTCCCAGGATCCCATTTCCCCACTTACCTCAGAGCTTTGGTCTCCTTCCCCCGGTGAACCTAGTTTAAAGCCCTCCTCACTAGGTTAGCCAGCCTGCTGGCGAAGATGCTCTTTTCTCTCTTCGTTAGGTGGAGCCCGTCTATGTCTAGCACTTCTCCTTCTTGGAACACCATCCCATGATGCAGAAACTCACATTATCTTTTTTACACTTTCGAAGTAGCACCATACTTTCATTCAGTTCGCAGTGCAGAACCCTTCCATAGAATCGTAGAAGTAGAGATGGGAAAAACCTACAGTATTGGGTCAACTTGCTTGGGGGACTAAAAGTGATATCATTACCACTGTTGTACCTTGTCAAAGCATGATTGCTCCCTCCTTTACACTCCCCATTGCTTTGTCCAGTCTGGTTTCAATTGACTCAAGTAATAGGGCTTCTTGTGAGAATGTTCTAATCTATTCATGTTTTCTTCCTCTGTTATTCATCCTTCACTCTTCCTTTCTTAGTTCCATCCTTTTCCTTCTAGCTACCCCCATGGTCTACTCTGAACAACTTGGAACAATTAGGCCATGATCCTATAAATTCTTATGCACATGCTTATTTCTAAGCATGTAATTAGTCCCATTGATTCCAATGGATTTACATGAGTTAGTTAAGCACGCGTGTGAATTCTTAAAGGATCAGAACCTTATATAGTTGAGGGGTGTAAGCACTATAAATGGCTTTGATATATCCTTAAGCCATAATTTAGCCCAAATATAAATATTTACATTTTCGTTATAGAACAAGTCAGTCCCTTTAACTGCGTAATCAGTTTTGTTACTCTTTTCTGAATTCCTTCCAGTTTGCTTTCATCTTTCTGGTGGGAGGTTCCTAAAAGTGCATGCAACATCTGAGGATCTATGGTAGAGCTGTGTAGTACTGTGCAAAGAGGAACAGTCACATGCCAGGTCTGTGATAGGACACCTGAACTCAGACTAAAATATCACTGACTTTTTTGCTATTTCTTTGCTATTTTTAGTATCCAGCTTGTATCCCAATATAATTTCTAGGTCTTGTTTATTTGTATATTTGCTTTGCAGTTTTATGTATCTTCTGCCTATTTGTGTGTGTGTGCGTGCATGTGTACTTTGGTTATTATTCCCCTATGTCCCTAGACTCCTTAAGTGATTTAGGTACTTTTGAAAATACGACTTAGATTCTTAAAGGATTCAAGTGCTTTTGAAAAATTTGCTCCAGATGTATTAGCCATTATTTTTTTACATTGGTTTTCATTTTTTACTTTCTTGTCCTAATTTTTGGCATATTTCCCTTTGTATTTTTTCTCACTGAAGTGAGTAACAAATGCAGTGGGGGCCAGTGAAAAGGGACTTGGGTTAGGAGTGAGAAGATGGCTCTATTGCATGACCATGGATGTCACTTGAAAAGCTCTTTTCCTCAGTTTCCCCATATGTACAATGGAGATAACAAAAAATTTTCTTGTTCCAAATCGGGATCAAATGTCAAAATCTGAAAAAATGTTCACAAACCAAAAATTGGTAAAGCAAATTTTTGTTTCAGGTCAATTGAATATTTCATTTCAATAATTTCAAAACATTTCATTTTGATTTTGACAATTTCAAATTTATTTTACTATAATTGGCTTAAATTTAAAAGCAAAAATTATATAGATTTTGAACAGGAAAACTAATTTTTTCATTTAGAAAATGTCAAAATGAAACACTGACAATTTAAAAACTTTTTTCCAAACATTTTTTGAGTCAAAACAATTATCAAAGCCAACTCTATCCTGTGAAAAGTTTCACTTTGAACAAATTGGCATTTTCTGATGAAATAACATTTAATTGAAACTTTCCTGATCAGTTCTAATAATGATACTTAGCTTAGTTGTAAAGTGCTTTTGGATATATGGACTAAAAATGCTATACAAGATTTAGTATTAGCTTCCGATTTAATACATGTATTTAAATAGATTGTTGTGCTTTCCTTATAGAAGAAAAGGAAGCAAACTTGGCTTCCCCAGATTCTGTGGTGCCTTCCTTCTAACACAGCAAAGCCTCCTAGCTAACCTCTGTGTGCTCCAGGTAGCGAATTCTGGAGCACTGTGAAGAGCAAATTGTGTGGAAAATATTGAAAACTGAGGGCAGGTCTATACTACAGCCTAAGTCTCTATAACGTATGTCTCTTAGGGATGTGAAAAAGCTGAGCCACGCAAGTGTCACGCTGTCTACACCAGCTTCCACTTCTCGGTGAGGTGGAGTAATTACGCTGACAGGAGAGTGCTCTCCCGTCAGCATAGCATGTCTTCACCAGATGCAGCTGATGTAGAGCTGTGGTGTAGACTTGCCCTGAGAAGAAGAATTGTTTTATGGTTAAGGCACTGGATTAAGCCTTTGGATGATTCAATTCTTGGCTCTGCTACCTTGGGTAAATTACTTAATCTCTCTGGCCTGGAGAGATTCAAATGGAAGTTAGGACCCTAAATACCTTTGTGGATTTGGCCTTTGAGCCTTAATTCCTCATGCATAAAATGGGGCTAATAATACTTCCTTTCTTCCACCCCTTGCTTGTATTTATTTAGATTGCAAGGGCTGTCTCTTCCTACATGTTTTTAAGTATGTGTCTATGTCACCCGCTCATGACCTATAACCTCTGGCTGAGTTACTGAAATCCTCAAATCATGATTTAATGACTTCAAGTTATGAGAGTCCACCATTTACTCTAGTTTAAACTTGCAAGTGACCTGTGCCCCACACTGGAGAGGAAGGTGGAACCCCCCTAGGGTCTCTGCCAATCTGACCTGGGGGAAATTGCTTCCCAACCCCAAATATGGGGATCATTTAGACCCTGAGCATGTCAGCAAGACCAACCAGACAGACATCTGGGAAAGAATTCTCTATAGTAACTCAGAGCCCTCCCCATCTAGTGTCACAAGTCCCTCCTTCCCCCATTGTGCAGTAACATGCCACTAAAAAAGCTCAGGTTTGTTCTGCAGTTCCTCAGCGTTGGAATTTACTGAAGAATGCACCCTTCACTGCAGAATCCAAACTTTTATTAAATATATATAAATCTTCCAAACATAAACCAGGGCAATGTTTTCTTTCTGAGTCTGCAAACCACCTGAAATAATAACTGTTGGGAACTCCCCATTCATCTAGATATGGGATTAACTCTAAAACCTAACAAGGGTGATTTAAATGTCACTCATTTCACTTCAGCTCACTGTATTGGGAGCATTCAACTCATATGTTTACCTCATGATCCCAAGCTACATCTTACACTTTCTCAAGTACCAGAGGTACATTTCTTCCTGCCAAAGAACAAACCATCAAACAAAGTAAAAAACCAAAACCTAAGGATTGTATGGAATTTAATTGCTCATATTGTTAAAGCATGCATCTACATAATCTTATTACTGTTACCTTTATCCTCCTCCCTTCCCTGTTTATTATCTCTCACTCTCAGTTGTTTTGTCACAGCTTACTGGTGCTAGGGTCCGACTGGACCACTGATGGAGAATCAGGAATGGTGCTTTGAGTGAGTGGTAGATTGTGTGGGCATGTCTAGAGAGCTACACAGATCATATACATCTTAGACCACTACTGCAAGGTAGCTTGCTAGCTGGTGTGAGAGGAAGTGAGTTGGATCCCAAAATGGAGAGTTCAATTTAAGCACACATACCACTTCAATGGCTCCAGATTCCTAGTAAATTGCTGATTTGTCTAAATGGGTAATAGTATAACCCCCTCACTTATTTTTTGTTACCTGTTATATTGACTGGAATTCATCACTTCCTTCATTTTTAATGTCCGATTTTATCAGCAGAGCCATTTTAGGAACATTGCTGGTTTAGACTCACTCTTCATTTTATTAATCGCTCTCCTGTCTAGTATTTATATTACCCTGATATATTTTTAAAGCCTCTTTTAGTCCTCGTATGTCTTTAATCCCAGCATTACTTGGCTTTGATCTTCTGACCCTATATTCCTTCCTTCAAACTTTAAGGCATTTGGATATTCTGTGCTTTAGGAATTCTCTGTCATAATATTGATATACATTCATAATTCACCTGTCCTGCTGTGAAGAAAGTAAACAAGGAAAAATGGTACAGGTGCATAGGTCCCAATCTCACTTTCTCTGGAATAGAGCTCAAAGTATTTAAAGTGAAAAGACGTATGTAGTGGTTCTCAAAGCTGGTCCACTGCTTGTTCAGGAAAGCCCCTGGCAGGCCTGGTCGGTTTGTTTACCTGCCGTGTCTGCAGGTTCGGCCAATCACGGCTCCCACTGGCTGCGGTTCGCTGCTCCAGGCCATTGGGAGCTGCGGGAAGCGGCGCGGGCCGAGAGATATGCTGGCCGCAGCTTCCCGCAGCCCCCATTGGCCTGGAGCGGCAAACCGCAGACAGTGGGAGCCACGATCGGCTGAACCTGCAGACGCAGTAGGTAAACAAACCGGCCTGGCCCGGCAGGGGCTTTCCCTGAACAAGTGGCGGACCGGCTTTGAGAACCACTGATCTAGTGTACAGGTCTGTCGCATCTTACGCGCATTTAACATGCGCGATTTCAACTTTACGCGGTCGGCAAAAACCAAAAAAAAAAAAAAGAGAAAAACAACAATTTTAATACTATACCTATAGTATAGTAGCAATTTCGCCCGCCATTGAACTCAATGGGGTTTTGGCTATACGTGGTTTTCGCTTTACGCGTTAACCGCGGAACGTAACCCCTGCGTAAGATGAGAGGGACCTGTACTGCAATTTCTTGCACATCTAAGCTCAGTGTGTAATCTACCAGTATTCTGCCCTTTTGGTTCTTTGGATGCACAGGTGGAATGATGCCATGTAGGAGAAATTTGGTGCCATGTAGGAGATGTGGACCCTGCTTTACTAGTAAACCTGTTTGAAGGCATGTGGATGTAATACTTACTGTGCACATTACATTGGAAAGTAACAAACACTGTGACAGCAATTTAAGTGGCATTATTCTTCTCCCTCCAAACATGCCTGAGTTGTGAGAGCAAGAACTATAATACTATCCTAGGGAAGGAGAAGAGCTTTTCCCATAACTACTATGGCTGCTGTTGCAGTAATGGGATATCAAACAGGCAAAATTGTATGTGTTGTCAATGGCTACGATATAATTTTATTGACTTACACTGTTTAAAGTGAAGACATGATGTCAAGCTTACATAAGGTGTCTCACTGTAGTAATTGCATACCAACTTGATTTTATGGAAAAAAAGAACATTTTAATATCCATATGCGCTCCTGGGACAGGCTACATTTACATGTGGTGATCATAGGTTTATGATTAAGTGCTCACATACTATGGTGATAAGAGCCATATAAGTACCTTGATAGATAGATGAAATGTTGTAAAGGGCATGAATGGATCCCACTGGATTAATTTAAATTTTGGAATTTGAATCTTTTGTAAAAGGCAAACAAACAGAAAAGGAAAAATGTGCATAAGTTATTTGTTTTGCACATCCCAAATCTACCTATGTTTCTTATATTCTGCTTTTCTGTAGGTTCTTCCACATAGATACAAAGGTTTCTAAGTGGCTTGTTCTGCTAAATATACAGCCCTGTTGTAGCTGCCTATTAGCTGGTGAGCTGGCCCTCTATTTTTGGAGCCAGGCACCGCCCACCTCCCCAGGTGAAGGGAATGAGTCCAGGAATGTCACATGATGGGAGCATATGACTCAGAACCAGGCCTGCTGAGAGAAATAAAGGGCAGCCTGACTCCAGTGAGGGTGAATTTAAGTAGAGACTCAATGAGTCAGATAATTGTGTTGTACAGAAGAGCTCTTGCTATCTCTGAGTTAGAGGGCCTGGGTGATGTAAGCTTGCAGAGAGCAGTAGCCAGCTAAGAGAGATTGAGTGTGGGGAGGAAAGCCTCTGTGGGGTATAGGACTAAGAACCCTGCACTAAAGGTTATGAGCCTGCTCAGAAAGCCGGGGTAAAGCTGTGCTATTGTGAGCTTTGCATTGAAAGAGGAGGAAAACAACTGCAGTGTGAAGGCTGATTTCCTAGGGAACAAGGAGAAACTGAGGCAGTAGCAGGGCCTGAAGCAAGACTGGGTAAACCTTGCTACTTTTCCTTTTTGCATTGCTATATCCCTCTTCATTTGAAGCAGTCAATGCCCTTTCAAAATATTAACCCCCAGAGCCACCCTCTGACTAGGTATTGTAATCAGAACTGTACAGAATACTTGCAACAAAATCACAATAGTTAAAGCAGCTGATGCTCACCTGCTCCTGGATTTCATTAGGAGCCCAAACATTGGCCTTGGCTTACTAAATGAACCTGTGCTGTCAGGGCCGGCTCCAGGCACCAGGCAACCAAGCACATGTTTGGGGTGGCACCTGGTAAGGGGCGGCCCGGCGCAGCATTCCGCGCGGAGCTCGGAGTGGGGGGCTCGGCGGGGCGGCACTTTTTTTTGCTGCTTAGGGCAGCAAAAAAGTTAGAGCCGGCCCTGTGTGCTGTGTATTGTAGTTTCAGCCAGCCTCACGTCTCCCCATGCTCTGTCTAGTGGCTAAGCAGTTCTCCTTGCCCCTTCTCCAGGAACTTTGCAGAGAGGACAGCCAGGCCAATGCCTCCGGGATTTCTGTAGGATTTTAGATAGCCAGTCCACTCATTCTTTTTCTTTTTCTTTTTTTAAACTTTTTATTAAGGTAAGTTACAATGAAATGTGAATATACTACATTGCATGTTACTCAATCAGAATCAGGTTAATAGACAACCTGGCTAAAGATTCTGGCTTGCTGGCTGGGAGGGCTTCTCTGAGTACTCTAAAAAGGGGTGACCAAATTTCTAAATACCTATCCTCTTTTTGGTGCTTCTCTTGTGTATGTTCTTGGTGTATCCATTACAAGGCCAGTCTGTATTTTACTGTACCACAACTCCATAGAAGGAGGAAAGCCATTTTTCCAATAATGTCCAATACCAAGTATTGCTGCTAACAATAAAAAATGAATTCATGTGCCATTCTGTCTAAAATGAAGATTCTTTACTGGAGTATTAAGGAAGCAGATCAACAGATCTCTAGGAAGTCAGCATTTTGTCACAAGATTAAGCTCTTTAATAATTTCCTCCCAAAATCATCCAATTCCTGGATGCAGCCACCACATATGCAAGTATGTTGCTCTTTCTTTGCAACACCTCCAACAGACTGCCTCCTTAGTAGCCAAAATATGAGTCTCAAACGCCATCTATACTGTAATTTATAAAAAAAATGTATTTGAGTGACTCAGTTTGAAGAGATATATCCACTTTCACATATAGACTCCCACTCATACAGATCAATTTCTTTATCCAGATCTCTTGTCCCATCTTTTCATCTGGGTGGTTTTCTTTTAAAAATCTTTTTCAATCAAAATTGTATATCTCTTAGAAATTAAACCTTTTGTTCCAGCTTGCTCCTGGGTCAACTTCTCAAATGTGGTTAAAGGTTTAGATAGAGCCATATCCAGATTTCACAATAAGGTGTTTGATTTGTAAATATTGAAAATATATCCCATATATAGAATATTTACATTATTACATACCTCTTGGAATGATTTCAAATCAGGACCCAGGAACAGCTGTTTGAATTGAGTAATCTCTGTTGTTACCCAGAGCGACTATTCACTGATATTTTCTAGGGATAAATTCCTGATTATTAATGAAAGTAGCTAAGGGAAAGGATAATTGTCTAAAGCTGCTAAGAGTTCTGGAGGAATGGATGGCTTCTTTTTGGTGACATTAATTTCTTTGTAGCCCAACAATTACTATGAATAACTATATTTGGGACTCCAGTCTTCAGGTTTTACCTAGAGTTTGTATGGGCTATTGTTAACTCAACTGATCATATCTTTTAATTGTGATGAATGACATTCATTCATTTTTTATATTTTGGGGTGGGAACAGCCTGGCAAATCTTCTAATTCTTTTGGAGGGTCTTCAAGGTGAGAGATTGGAGGCCTATTGTTGGAACCTAAGAAATGCCCCATTAGTGAGGTTTCCCAAGCAACTGCAAAGGCCTAGTTACTCTTTAAGGGTGAAATTGAACAATCCAGCAACATTCACCAGTTTGCAAGAACAAGCAACAAAAAACAGCACTGGAATGGCACACTTTTGCTTTGATCAGATTTTAACCCATCCCTCTTAAAATATTTTGTTTAGAAGGGTTTTCCCAAAGGAACAATAGGAAAACAGTGACCAATAATTAGAGCCTTGCACGGATACAAAATTTTTATCTGCATCCCATCCGCAAAAATGGTCTGCAGATGCGGATATCTGCAGATATAAAGCAGATATCCGCAAAATTGCAGGGCATTATCTATAAAATTTTAATCTGCATCCATCTGCAATCTGCAAAAATGGTCAACGGATATAAAGCAGATATCTGCAGATATGCAGGGCTCTGCCAATAATTGTCTTTTTTCATTCGTGCACATTAGGGGATAGTATTGTGTGTAGGAAAATACTAGTATACCTGAGAAATTACTTGTTCTTTGCTTAATAATAATCCAGTCACTGTAATTACCTCTAAAAATGATCAGTGAGTGAGTGCACAAGCTCTTTTCATGTTGTAAAGCATTCAACAACATTGTACGCTGCTTTGTATTAAAGTGCTCCTGTAAGCCTGCTGAACAGGATTGCTACTTTATGTGATATTTGACATAACACACTTGACATAGTAAGCAAGACATCTTGGGAATTTGCAGCTAAACCTGAAGCTTTTGATGGATTAGCACCCATTCCAAAAGCGTGAACCACATAAGAACATAAAAACGGCCATACTGGGTCAGACCAAAGGTCCATCAAGCCCAGTATCCTGTCCTCTGACACTGGCTAATGGCAGGTGCCCCAAAGGGAATGAACAAACAGGTTATCATCAAGTGATCCATGCCCTGTCACCCAATCCCAGCTTCTGGTAAACAGAGGCTAGGGACACCCATTCCTGCCTATCCTGGCTAATAGCCATTGATGGACCTATCTTCCATGAATCTATCTAGCTCCCTTTTGAACCCATGATAGTATTGCCCTTCACAACACCCTCTGGCAAGGAGTTCCAGAGGTTGACAGTGCGTTGCATGAAAAAATACTTTCTTGTGTTTGTTTTAAACCTGCTACCTATTAATTTCATTTGGTGACCCCTTGTTCTTGTATTATGAGAAGGAGTAAATAACACTTCCTTATTTACTTTGTCTATACCACTCATGATTTTATAGATCTCTATCATATCCCCCCTTTGTCACCTCTTTTCCAAGCTGAAAAGTCCCAGTCTTATTAATCTCTCTCCTTACAGAAGCCGTTCTATACCCCTAATAATTTTTGTTGCCCTTTTCTGAAGCTTTTCCAATTCCAATATCTTTTTTTAAGATGGGGTGACCTCATCTGCATGCAGTATTCAAGGTGTGGGTGTACCATGCATTTATATAGAAGCAATATGATATTTTCTGTCTTATTATCTATCCCTTTCTCGATGATTCCCAACATTTTGTTTGCTTTTTTGACTGCCGCTGCACATTGAGTGGATGATTTCAGAGAAGTATCCACAATGGCTCCAAGATCTCTTTCTTGAGTGGTAACAGCTAATTTAGACCCCATCCTTGTATATGTATAGTTAGGATTATGTTTTCCATTGTGCATTACTTTGCATTTATCAACATTAAATTTTATCTGCCATTTTGTTGCCCAGTCACCCAGTTGTGTAAGATTCTTTTCTAGCTCTTCACAGTCTGCCTGGGACTTAACTATCTTGAGTAGTTTTGTATCATCTGCAAATTTTGCCACCTCACCGTTTACCCCTTTTTCCAGATAATTTATGAATATGTTAAATAGGACTGGGCCCAGTACAGATCCCGGGGGGACCCCACTATCTACCTCTCTCCATTCTGAAAACTGACCATTTATTCCTACCCTTTGTTTCCTATCTCATCACAATGAGCCTAAACTTCTTAAACAAAAACAAGTGCTCTTGCAGATGATTGGTCACCCCTGTAAAGTTGCATGACAGGTAAATATATATTAAATTCATTTAAAGAAATATTTAATTATGAATTAATATTTTGAGATAGGAAAAGGAGGATGTGGAATCCAGCTGTTGATATAGACCTGCTACCAAGAAAAGTAACCCTGAACACCAATTATAAAGATTTAAAAAAAACCAAATAAATAAAAATTGCACACATTTTATAAATGGGAAAGGCTTAGAAATACAAAAAGAATGGTGTTATTGTTTTACAGTATTTGTTGCAGTATTAAGTGTGTTTAACAGTTCTAAGCAGGTTTTGCTGTCAGACATGAGACCCAGCATAGAAGAAAAGACTTGGGATGCTCGCTCCTAAGCAAACTGCAGCAAAATGGTGCCTTTCGTCTTTGAACATGGAAATGTGTGTGGCTGTGAAATCAGATGAAGATTTCAGTCTCATAATTCCACAAAGAGACATTGTTCTGGTATAATTTACTGTAAAGAGGTTGAGTATAGAAAAGGAAATGAAAAAGTGTAGGTTTGTGCTTCTCCACTAGCTGCGGAGGGTTAGGAAGGACAACTTTATGAAACCAAGACCTTTCAGTATTTCCCCTGTGACTTCTGCAGTGCGTATTAGTATAGTGAGACGTGCAGTTTGAGACAGACTAAGAGCAGCTGCCAAGAGAAGACAACTTATTTAATCATATCAACAGTACTAAAAGCGAGATTTGGGCCTGAGTTCCAAATTGGGATTCAAATTTCAAAGTCCTCCACAGGTGGGGATGAGTAGATCCATGCCTTTTCACATATTATAGACTGAGAGATCTGCTGTAAAACTTGGATCTGGATTTGGATTCTTTGACAGTTTTTGGATAGGGTGTTTTGGTTAAGGCCTGATTGTCTATACAGGTCTGTCTCATCTTATGCTGGGGTTACGTTCCGTGGTCAGCGCGTAAAGCGAAAACCGCGTATAGTCAAAATTACATTGAGTTCAGTTGTGGGCAGAATCACCCGCACAACAGATACAGTATTAAAATTGTTATTTTTCTCTTTTTTTAAAAAAAATTATTTTGTTTTTGCTGACCGCGTAAAGCTGAAATCGCACATGTTAAATGTGCATAAGATGCGATAGACTTGTATAAAAATGAGTTGAGTAGGTCCTGCCTGCATATGATTTTTGAGTCATGCACAAGAACAGCAAAAGCAGCTTCAAACATGATTCGGATTGGGTGTGAATTGTTTGCAAAAGCAGTGTTCACACCTGGGTAGTACTAAATAAAAAAGTTGGTTGGCTTTTGTTTTGACAAAACATGTTGTTGAATAATGCGGATTCATCAAAACCAAAATATTTTGTAGAAACAGAATATTGGTTTCAACAAAACTTTCGTTGGGAAGTTTTCTCAAGTCCAAGGGAATTTCTGGTCAAAAAGAGAGAAGGACACCTCCCTTCCCCTGCCCCAGAATAACCAGTAGCCTAGTGGTTAGGGTACTCACCTGGAATTCAGAGCAGGGACTTAATGAACCTGGGTGTCCCACATCTTGGATGAGTGCCCTAACTGCTGGGTTTATTGAGGGAGTTTCTCTCTCTGTCTCTGGTAAAATGAATATTGAATTATTTATACCAAGTGGAAGAGCAGAAGAGACTGAGTGAGAGAGATTGAGTCAGATCAAGGACTTGAACCTGGATCTCCCATGTCTCAAGGCTATTCTGGGGTGGGACTCTCATGTATTTTTGTGAATAATTTAGAAAGATCTCAGTTGCATTTTGATGCAGAACAGAACCAAATTTCAAAACACTTGACACTTTTTGCAGAATGGAATTCTTGTTTTCCAGCTGGCCATACTAGATATATCTCTTAGATGTCCTGAGTTCCTCTTGCGGCATCTAGATAAGCTACTCCTAGCATCCCTCTCTTCTTCTCGGCATGCTTCTTGTATGATCAAATCTCAGAAATTTAGTGCAAGTCTTATATGTAGTGTTTCTTGATGCCTCAGATCCTAGAATCCAGTAATTCTGGTAGAATCTCAGGTTTCGTTTTTTGTGGAGAAAAGGTGACCCAAGTGCACCAAAATTTTCAAAAAACAGACAGCAAATAAAAAGAATCATGTATATCAGGGGTCGGCAACCTTTCAGAAGTGGTGTGCCGAGTCTTCATTTATTCACTCTAATTTAAGGTTTCACATGCCAGTAATACATTTTAATGTTTTTAGAAGGTCTCTTTCTATAAGTCTATAATATATAACTAAACTATTGTTGTATGTAAAGTAAATAAGGTTTTTAAAATGTTTAAGAAGCTTCATTTAAAATTAAATTAAAATGCAGAGCCCCACCAGACCAGTGGCCAGGACCCGGACAGTGTGAGTGCCACTGAAAATCAGCTCACGTGCCGCCTTCGGCAAGCGTGCTGCCGGTTGCCTACCCCTGATGTATATGTATAGATCTCTGATGTTCAGAAATTGGGGTTGGCAATACTGGTGACCTAACTTTCCCTCAGGAAAGACTAGTGCTAATCATCTCTGGATGCTTTGCAGTTCTTGATTCCAAAGGGGCAGTTCCTCAAAAACAAAGGTCAGGTGACCTAATTACTGGAGGCAGAGATAATATTCTTAATGTTGCTGGGACATAAGGAGGAGCTTTTAGTGTATGGTCTAGGATGGACTAAAGGGAGGATGAATCCAAACCCAGGAGACCTTGTGCACAGGCCACAAAAGATAAATCAATCAACCAAAAAGCAAGCAAACAAAACCCTCAAACCAAATCGCTCCACAGAGCCACCAGAATGCAATGTAAGATCACTCAAGTGAGAGTAATTCTCTGGTTTAGTACAGAGGATCATGTCTCCTAGCAGTAGCTGACCCTGAGACTATAACAGCTTGATGCTTTCCCACTGTAGCCCAGTGAGAGGCATGTGCAGAGCCCATAAGGGGACTGTGAGAACATAGAAGAAGCCTGCACCCTGTCCACAAGAGCAGTCCCTGTTGAAAGGAGGCAAGACCACAAGAAAAACTCCTCTCAGCACAGAGTTCCCAGAGCAGAGAGGCAGCTGCTTGGTATGTGGGACTCAAGAAAATTGGGATAACATGGGGCACTTCAGGAATGTTGATGAGTGTGACAGTTCAAAATAATAATAGTATCTGTGGCTGTAGGCCTATGGAAGCTATGCAGGCCTCCGAGATGAACATTTTGACCTTGGTCCTACTAAAATGATTAGGATCTTGCTAGCTTGGGACAGGAAGATAACCTTATGTACCTCCGGGGTGGCTCCAGGCACCAGCACAGCAAGTGCATTCCTGGGGCGGCAAGCCATGGGGGGGGCATGCCGGTTGCTGTGAGGGTGGCAGGCAGGTGGCTTTCAGCGGCATTCCTGCAGGAGGTCCACCAGTCCCGTGGCTTCGGCAGCAATTTGGCAGTGGGGATGCCGATGGCGCGGGACTAGCGGACCTCCCACAGGCATGCCGCCAAAAGCCGCCTGCCTGCCATGCTTGGGGCGGCAAAATACATAGAGCCGCCCCGTGTATCTCACAAGAATAATTCACCCCACAACTGGAGGAATGGAGTGGTACATACTGGGAGGAGGAAGATTAATAATTGGGATAGGGCACGACAATGCTCTCTATTCCCAAATACTGTAATTAAATAAGAAAGTGTAGCCCAGGTAACTGGAGGCCAGGTCTAGAGCTATTTCCTCTTCCTACCAAGCAGTCACTGAGAGAAGTAGTTACCTCAACTCCATAGGGACAGCATTGGAAGTAAAACATCTGGGCCATTAAGTGTATGTCAGGGCAAGTGATTCCTACAGATTGTGTGGTCCAGGATGAAGATTAGATAGGGTGTATTGTGGAGAGTGAGAAGATAGGCATGAGTTCTTTCCTCACTGGGCATCTCCGCATCTTGCTGCTCTGGAGCTGGGACCAGAGCTGTCTTCTCTAGCAAGTTAACTTTTCTCCTCAACAGTACTGCATGTTGTGGAATCACTATTCACATCTTACTCAGCATATGATGCCACTGGTATTGTCAGGAGATTTAATATATCTGAGTGGATTTATATTATATTTTGAACTAGAACTTAATTACTACACTTGTATTGTATTCAGGTTCTTATTTTGTGCCCACCACCATGGTATCTGAATGCATTCCAGAGCTTAGTAACATCTGTCGTGTGGGATTCTGTCTTTCACACTTCCTCTCATTGGGGGGGAAGGGGTTAGGAATTGTTCTTTTTTTTTTTTTTTAATGTGTGTCTGCTGTGCTTTTTATTATTGAAGGCAAGGTCAAAGTCTGTCTTCTAGTGGAACAGCACTTAAAGGGACAATGCCAAGTCAAATTTAACTCAAAGTAAATTTTTTAAAGGATTTAAAAAAGTATAAGGCCAAAAGTAATGTTTCCAAGATAATTTTCAGTAGAAACTGCATTTTTAGACAAATAAACATTCACTAGCAATCTTTGCATCCAAAATGTGCAGGATTTTACTAGTTAATGAGGACTATGAGGATTTTACTTGTTTATGAAAAAGGATTTTGCCTGGAAAAACAAAAGTGAAATGGACTCATCTATTTTCACTGACTAAGCTAAGAAAAATGGAACAAAAGAAACAAACATGATTTAGTTGGGTATTAGATCCTGCTTTGAGCAGGGCATTGGACTAGATGACCTCCTAAGGTCCCTTCCAACCCTGATATTCTATGATTCTATGATTTTAACAGCCTGAATGGTGAAAAGTAAATTAGACTTCTAAAATTTGTTCAGTTTAAATAATCTGAGGTATTTTTAGCATTATGGGTACAGTTGGAAAATAAGTCCTTTAAAAATTACTTTTTAACCAGACACACTACCTCCTTTAACTATAGGCAGGATGTTAGATGCACCGTTGAGCATCATCTGCAGAAAAATGACACCAAGATTGAAGCTTATAATGAGACACTTCAGAGAAAGGGGAGATGGAAAAAGGAAGAAGAAAAGAAACTTGAACATTTCCATAATGGAGGAGACAAGAAGATAATTAATGTAAAGCCTTCAGTAGAACTAAAGAGGAGATCATTTGAAAGGTACAATTCATATCAGAAGATGAACATGCTGGAGACATCAACATCTTACTCAAGGCACAATAAAAGGAGAGAATTGTTGAAAGTAGTTAGAGTTTTAATAAAATCAAATGTGGCTTTAAAGAGAGAGATTTGTGCCCAAGAGGGGAGGTCATAAACCCAATATCAATAATCATGCTCATTTTACACCAGGCTAAAAGTGGTTAAGGTGGTTGTGTAGAGAGAGATGAGAGAAGATAATGTTCTCTGTAGCTTTGCTGAATAAAGGAAGGATAGATAGCAAGTTGCGATTTGGGGGAGGGTGTTGAAGTTAAATAAAATTGTCTTAGAATGGGTTTTGTAGTCATAGTTTTGTAAGTGTCGGAGAAAGAATACCAGTGATAAAGTGGCAGTAGCAGACAAAACAACAGCAGGAGGTGACAATTGCAGAAGTGTCCAGTAAGAGGTGCTCTTATTTATAAAAGAATGTATCATTATGATACCTCTAGTAGTGATAAGGTGATGGCCATGATACTAGGTTGCAGGTGAATCAAGGGAAAATGAGATACTAAAAGCTTTAGTAAATTATGTCAAATACCAATTAAATTAATCTTCTCCTTAGACAACATTCATAAAATACACTCTGGTGAAAACCTTGTCAACCCAATTATCCCAATCTTGGAATAGCCTTTACCCAGGGCTATCTTCTTCAGCTGTCCTGATTAAAATACCATATAAAAATACATTCTGTAAACACTTAATGAGATAAAATAATGCATTGATTAAAATACAGGCATAAAGATTCACTGGTTTTCATATTTATTATATATTTTATTTAGAATTTGATCTTTATTTCTTAATGTTATTTAACAATTACTGTATTAAAATATTGGTGGTCCCTTCTGGCCGTAAGTTCAATGACTTGCGGTCAGAATGGTGCACCTATTTAACACCTGATAATAAACCATTTAATGTCTGAACCCCTTCCAAATTCTCATTAACTGCAATTTTAGCCATTCATGTTCCAATGAAGACATTAGTCATTGTCATTGCTAACATTATTGAGGCCTATTTTACACACAGATTTTCTGCTGGTAAAACTGGTTTGATTGGGAGTGAGATTTTTTCCCCATCAAAATATACTGGAGCAACCCCTAGTGTGGACACAATTATACAAGTTTAAAGATGCCTTATATTATGATAGCTTATTCCCTTCCTATCCAGAAATAAGCTATGCTAGTATGATTGGTATACCAATGTCCATACGAGGAGGGCAGTAGTGCTTTGTATAGTTTAAGGGCTACACCTTTTGTGTATAGACATTCTTAGGTTTCCTAGGAGCTGTTGTGTCAAAATAAATAATTCTCCTGAGTATGTCCCAGACAGAACTCATTGCAGGCACAGGGCCTTAATAGAGTATATCATATTTCCTGTTATGATTACCAAGTAGTGAGATATACCTCTTTTAAAAGTATTATTTTTACATTATACCAGGTTTTAACCTAATGCCAAATATGTTTTAATTGTCATGGTTCTGGCTATTGGTTTATTAAATATAAAGTCTTTGCTGCTGCTTTTAAAACTTCTGAGGCAAACAGGGACTTCAGCTTTATTGTGGTGAGAAGTAAGACTCTAAAATAGAATAGTTTTTTGAGTAAAAGTTAATACAGATATTGTAAATTGATAGAGTTGTGTAAGTTATAAGGAAATGATAAATATTATACTCTAAAAGGATTTTTAAACTTATGAATAGAAATATAAAGCAAAATAGTTTAAAAATAAGGGCAGAATAAATTCAAAGCAAATTTTAATATTCACCTTATTTAAAAAAAGGGAATGAGTAATACCATTAATAGTGCAGCTGTCTGTTATAGCAATATCTGGACTAAAGGGTGAAACTCATCCCAGTGGAGAGAACCTATCAAAGCCCTATATTAAGGATTTAAGTAGATCACAGTCCCATCTTTAGTCTTCTGCCTGGAGCAGGATTCACACAAAGAACATATAGTTTCCTTCATAAGTTGTCTTTGAATACTGACCACTTTTGCTTAGTAGCTGCATCTTTACCATGGAAGTGAAGGGCCTGGCTTTTAAAATAGCAATAGAAGTTCTCCTCATTTAGAAGCAGTATTTCATGTAACTTTGCAGAGGGAAGTAATTAAAATCTTGGCATCTAATGAATGACTATATGTGATAAGTATTGTGATTTTGTATTTACAAGTCTACCATATTTCATTTGATAATTAATAAATTAAGCACATCAGCCTGTGTAAGAAGAAAATCTCTTATGAGTGGTTAAGTACAGCAGAGGTGAGGCATCTAGTGCTGGCAAAGCTATTGGAGGAATAAGCAACCATTGAGGAAGAAAAGCAGTAGTGGGAACTGCTGAGTGCACAAAATTGGCAACAGAAAGTCATAGCACGGGGTAAGTAACGGAGAGCAATTGGGAAGTGTCATTTTAAACAGGCAGTGATCATTAGCTGTTTGGGTGTCCATGAGATGAATCTGGGATTTACATCCATATGCAAAATAAACAATGGGTATATTTTGAACGATGGGTAATTTGTTTGGGATTTTTTTTTCTTTTGGTGATTTGAGCTTTACTCTTGTGGTTATGATGATAGCAGATCTCCTCAGTAGAACTATAACCGCTTTATTCTTTACTGCCTTCTTATTCCATGTACTAAGCACTCCATGCTGCTTCATCTTACGTTCCTGGGTTTTCCATTTTTGTTTATGGAAAGTTACAACTTACTATATAGCATATGGTGTGTATTGTGATCTATACAATTTCCTGTGTTAGGCTGTATAGTGTAACATTATCCTGTAACCTTAAAAAGAAAAAGAATGGAAGTAACGTCCAAAGACATTTGGGAGCAAATCCTGCCTCCTCATCCAGCATGCTCCATGACTGTAAGGAATCCTGATCCACTTTGAGTGCACTGTGTGGAGCAGAATGCTGGGCCCCAGTGCATTGGACCCAGGTCCCCGTCACACCATAGATATTTTCTGTGCATGGGCTCCCAGTGTTCCAAGGCACAGCCCATGGAGCTGGGGGCTTTGTGCAAACAAAGGAGGAATGGGCTGGCGGATGTGTGGCTATGGTCACTCTCCCCATGGAAAGGACAGGAGCTATAGAGGCTCCTGCAACTCTGAGGCTGTAACAACAGCCATAGAGTAACTTAGGGGATGAGTTATCATCTTACCTCTCAGGCCTTAGACTTTTGCAGCACACAGTCCAATTACTGTGTATGGGAATTAGGATTTGCTTTTGTTGAATGTATTTCTTTTACTTTGATCTTGTAACAGATAACATCATAATGGTATTTAACCACCTTTAAAATCACTATGAAAGAGGCACATTTCCATTTGATTAAATGCAGTGTGATTTGAGAACAACTTGGAGCAGAAATTATATCTGTTAATTTAAAGCAAATTTTCACATAACTCCCTTCCTGCCCTCATCACCTCTACCCTTTTTTTCATTTAAGCCTTGTCTAGACTTATCTAAGGGCTGTGTGAAGGGTCTGCGATGGGAGCAGACCCCTGCACACCCTCTATGCTTATGGAAAAGGTCATGAATTGTGCACCAGCTGGCAAGGCCACTTCAGAGGCAAACTGGGGGCTGCACTACGGACCAGGGTAGGGGTTGTCAATTCACATTTAGACAGTCCATTGACTTTTGTTTCTAAATCTTCTGTTTTAATGATAACTATCAGAATTCTGAATATTCTGGTTAGCAATATAAATGTCTAATCTTTTTTTAAACTTACTAAATCCTTGGTCTCCAATATCTTGTGGCAATGAATTCCACAGGCTAACTATACCTTGTGTGGAAAACGATTTCCTTTCATCATTTTTGAATTTGCTACACTTCAGTTTTATTCTCTTTGTTCTTGTGAGATGAGACAGGATGAGTAATTCCTGATATACCTTCTGTCCATTATTATTTTGTATACTTTGATCACGTCCCGTCTTATATCATCTTTCTCAGGTAACAGTTCCAATCTCTTCAATCTCTCATCACACATCTCAGAGCCCCCTCTCTTTCTGCTGTAACTTTTTGAAAGGTGGTATCCAGAATGAACACATTATTCCAGGTTGCGGGTGTACCATTGATGTACAGGGTGGGTGAAATCCTGATCCCGGTGAAGTCAATGAGAGCTTTGCCAGTAACCTCAGTGGGGTCGATTTTGCCCAATGACATTATGATATTTTCCTTATTTTTCTCCATCCCACTCTTTATAAACTCAATTTGAAAATTTGATACCTCAGAACTTTCATCTGGAAAACCACTGGCTCAGTTCTCTTCCCCAAATTATTGGCAGATCAGCAGTGTGGACCTGTGGGCAACATTAGCTTGTTTCAAAAGCATTTTGATGATACATTCAAATTTTGTCCTGAATTAAACCTGTGCAACCCCACTGAACCCAGTGGGGTTGAACAGAGGTTGAACAGATGTAACTGAGGGCAGAATTATCGCCCAACACTTTGAAAAAATGTATTCTACTTCCTCAGGTGACCTTTCACTTGAGAATCAACTAAGAAATACTTTATATGGCATATAAAAATAAAAGTGCAACTGTTGTATGTAATGCAGAATAAGCATATGGTATAACTTGTATGTTTTTATAAAATTAGCAACAACAAAAAATCTATGAACTTCTGGGTTTCCTCCCCAAAAATATCTAATCCATGTTCAGATTCTTACCAGCTAATAAATACAATAAATAAATTGTTAATAAATCACCTGCAATTTAGCCTGACAATGTGGATTGACCGCATTGATTAAATTGATTAAATTTCATATATTTACAATATGTAGACACAAGCCCAATTTATTTTCTGAAGAGTTCAAGGTAGGTATCATTGGTTTAAAAAAAAAAACAATGGAGTAATGTTTGTGGTTGCTATCTGCAATAATCTAATGCTGACAGAGAGCAGTATTTTATTTAGTAATTAACAGTGTAAAGGGGAGAGAAGCTGTCATGTTGGTTCTTAAGCTGGGGAATGTGATGAAAGATGATATCTGCGATCTCATCCTTTCCACTTGTTTAGGATTGTCAGGATGAGAAATGTCAGCATTATGAAAGCTCAGCTCTGCTCTTGATATGATAAAACCCTTCAAAAGCCAGTCTTTCTCTCCCTCTCCCCCTCCTTTCTCCCTCTCCCTGCACTTGCTTTTTTATTTATCCTGTTTTGTTAGATGGCAGAAATATAATTCTTTTCTTTCTTCCTATTATAAGCCACCATTTTTGTTTTATTATATGTTTCACAACCCCTAATGCCCCACTGAAAATTACTTTGTTAAATGACAGTGTTTCAAAGCCATGAATCCTTTCCACCATTCCCTCAGAGGTTTGAAACAGTCAACAGACTGTAAAGAATAAATAATAAAAAAGTATTGATTATTTTGATGACTGTGAGATTCAATTAAGTATTAATTTTGCCCTCCAGTGGACCTATCAAGGTATTCAAAAGGGAGGATTCAGCTCAGCTAAATGCGTGCTGAGTGCTTCAGCCTTAAATAGGGAGAAAATGTGTTTACCTACAGTATTTGAAGAGGAGTGCATTGATGCACAGAGTCCAATATTTAAGTGCTGTGCAAATTAAGCCCTGGTGACAGTGACATTGTTTTCAGCGATATGAGTATTGACTAAAGAAGTGCATTTGATGACAGCTTAAACTATTTGTATTGATTAACATTTTCATAGATTATCATGTGTCATATCAAATTCACTTTTCAGACATGAATACATTAAAAAAACCCATAGGCAAACATCGACCAATGTGATGATGGGACATAGGGAACATGCTAACCAACCTACTTGCACGCTGGTCACCTGTTCTCTGCATAAGAACCATTTAGGCATGAACTTTGCAATAAATAGCTGCCAGATAGCGCAACAAGGTCACTTGTTTCTTTTCTTTTTTTGCTTTTGAGTCTGGTTTCTGAGCTGTAACGATATTATACATCTTAGTTTGCAAATGGAATAATAGAGTATACTTGGAAATAATATCTGACCCCAAAATGCCCTCTGAATGAGCTGAAGATAAAACAGATCCAAATCATCAAGAACCAATTTAACTAATATATATAATTTTTTATGGGAGTATAATGTCCCAAATACAAGAATAATTGCAAACACTGTGTGTAAGTATCTTCACTGATTTTATCTTTTAAACATTTATATCTGTATATATTGCTTTTTTAAAATGTGTTTATGGGCTTTTGGAGCACAGTATCCCAAAAGCAAGAATAGTTAGAACAAATATATCTGTATTGAATGTATATGCTTAAATGGCTATTTGTTGCTTTGTATTTTCACTAAAACATTGGAGTGATGAACATTGTTGTGTATGATTTGGTTAATGCTATTCAAGTGAGGATGCTTCTTTAAATCCCTCGGGAGCATACACCAGGTGCTACTCTTCTGTGTTGTTGAAGCACACTTGCAGCGATTTTATTTTCTTACCACGTTAAGGAAGGAGGGAGGTGTAAAAACATACACAAAAAAACAACAAAACCACATCCCACAATTAAAGCTGTGTTGCTTATGTTGCTTTCATAGAAGTTTTTCTCCAAAGCATCCTGAATCTCTCACATGCTAGTTGAGCTTTAATAGGGTGGGGAGTAATGGAAAACTCATTGGATCTGTAATAGCTCTTCACTTGACTGCAGCCAGCAATAACAGCAGGAGCAGCAAGAGATAAGAGAGTGTGTGTGTGAGAGAGAGAGAGAGGGGGGAGTGGGAGAGACTATACGTGCACCAAAGCTGCCACTTTTTCCCCCCTCATTCTTTTTTCCCCCCCCATCCTAGGATCCAATGATAGCTGGACAAGTCAGTAAGCCCTTGCTGTCACTGCGGAGTGAAATGAATGCAGAGTTGAGAGGTGAGGACAAGGCAGCTACTTCAGACAACGAGCTGAATGAGCCCTTGCTTGCGCCTGTGGAATCAAATGACAGCGAGGACACTCCCAGCAAGCTCTTCGGTAAGTCAGTCTAGGTATTTCATTTCAGTGTTACCAGTGTTATCATTTCAGCAATTCCCCCCCCCCCCTTTATTTTATTCGCTTAATTTTCTTGTAATACCAGGGAGTAGCTTGGAGTCTGCAGGTGTACAGCCATATGCTCTGACTTTCAACTGGGTAACAGAATGACAGCATCATGTCCTGAAAACTTTTGTCAACAATGAACTTATTCCATGCAAGTTGTAGGCTTTGTATATTTTCTCTTGCTTGAGGGTCTCTAATATAAACACAAATAAACGATCCTGCTTGGTTGTGATTTTTTATTAACATTTATTGCCTAAGTATTGACTCCAGAACTTCAGTTTCTCACAGTCCCTTCTGAGGATGAAGTATACTAAAGAGTGTCATTATATCTAGTAAAATGAAAGCTAAGAGAAAAGAGAACTGAAAATTGTCCATAGAAAACATTGTGCATTAAGTAAACAAAGGATGCATTGAGGATTGCTTTCAGGTATAATATTTTCACAATTGAAATTAGAACTAAAATTTTGCTTCCAAAGGTTATAGAGGGAGAAAATACATTTTTACACTGTATCTTATGACTAATGAAAACACAGCCTTTCAGGTGTATTTGTTTCATATCCAAAACAAGAGCAGTGAGAGTGGCATTCCAGAATAGACATCTGTCATTCAAACAGATGACACCCTGTAAGCCAACTCAAGCAACTGTGATCTCTAATCAGAAAAGGGAGCGGAGTAGTAGAGGCGCATGCTTGAGTGATGGATGTTGATAGATGTCTGTACTGGAGCAGCACTACATGGTACATAGTGACATTTTGGTTTTAGAGCAATTGCTCCTGAAAGAGTTCCTTTTAATTATATCCATTTGTGACTATATAAAATTCTTAGATGGAATGGAGTTCATTCTTACATTTTACAAATTCTCACAGCTGGAACTTTAAGGGGAAAAGATTTTGTTTACAAGGAAATGCAGTTTTGAGAGAGAGATCTCATTTTCTGAGATTCAAGTTTTGATTTCATGATCTGTACTGAATCTGTAGCAATGTTCAGATGTCTATACCCTAGATCTAATAGGAAAAACTACAAAATGATTTTTACAAAAAGTATGTGCAATTTTCTTTTAAGAAGGTGTCCTTTCATATTATTAGAAGCTACACATATTCTACAGAATGTTTTACTGAGTAACTTAATTCAGGAGAGGGTGAAATAAAATGTGAAGATTTAATTTCTAGAATACAGTAGTGACCACTATGGAATATAATCACACAGTTTTAAGCCACCCTCCTCCTCAATATATATATATTGGAAAACAGAATTTCCATTAGCAATTTGAATGTTCAAATTCCATATAATAATCATTTTAGTCCATTTCATCAAGAGAAGAATTGTGATGTCTAAAATTCAGAGGGCTAATACTTGTGTGTGGTGATCTAAATATCTTAAAGAATGTTCATGTATTTTATTTGATCAGGTGTTTAGGTGGCAAGAGATTAATATAAAATATCTCAAGGTATGACAACATCCTGAACATTTGTACTTAACCTGAGACTACCAATATGTCTTTACAGTCTGGATTTGTTCAGTTATGTTATATGTTTTAGATTAGGTAAGTTTTATAATAAAGGGTGGGATGTTGTTGTCATTTTTGCATGTTTAAATACCATTGTAGAGCACCTAAGTAGTTTCCTTATAGTTTCTGTGTAGGGTAAAAATAATGTGCCGTGATCTTTTTTCCTTTTGGATTGTAAATTATTAATTTTGCTTAGTGGCAAACCATAATGAAAAAGATGCAAGTGAACATACTGTGCATGAGTACTTATTTGTGAGTTTAAGGTGTCTGCTACTCTGCTTTCAGACTTCTAGCAAGGTATCACCAAAGTAAATCATAGTAGAAGCAAATAGTTTCACTACCTCAAAGTGAACTGTGTAGCATTTATCTGGGTTTTCCCTTCAAGCAGTAACCTTTACCAATGAGTTGTTGTTGCTTTGGGAATGTAAAAGACAGGACAATGGGACTATTCAGCAGGATGAAACTGGATGAACTTATTTAAAATAAAGACACTTAGGAGTTATTCAGCTGATGTAATACAGTTTATTAAGTGATTCAGTGTTTAATTGCTTTCTTTGAAAAATATGACACACAAAATATAGTGCTATTCTAGAGCAGCTTCTCTGTTTAGAAATTTGAATGGCATGTTAGGAATGCACACTTTGGGCCTTACTTTGCAGTCTCTTATATTCTGCGTGTATATGATTTGCATAAATTGATTCAAAAAGTAGCATTATTTCTCCGATAATTTTCTTTCGTATGAAACAAGATTAGCATTCCCTGAGTTTCTTATCTAGCATTTGGTACACATTGTGGGACATTTGCCAAATACCTGGTAAGGAGGAGCATTTTAACAAGTGAGGGGAGGAGACTGGCCCATAGATGAAAGTTACACAGACGGTCTTCTTCAAATTTTGAAATAATTGTGTGTACTAGCTTACTTCGAATGACCAGCATTTGATTTTCCCATGTTTTGCTAAACTTAGCTGCATTTCCTGGGTCATATTTTCATACAGAGTAACTGATTTTATAATAGTTTGAATAGATCAGGCACAAATAGTGTTTTCCTCAACATCAGGTATGAATGTCTCTACTTGCCACCTAGTTTTCTTTTGACAGACATGTTTGTTGTTGTTGTTATTATTATTATAAGTACCTGCATCCTTCAAGAATGTTTCAGAAAATGCACACCCCATTTTCTACAGTATCTAGGGATGGAATAATGGGGATGAGATACCTGTGGCCTGCACACATACGCTTTCTCTCTCTCTCGCTCATTCACTCTCTCTGTCTCCTTATTGCACACTCTCTCTCTCTTTCTTTCTCTCTCCTTATTATAGTATCTCACAGTAATGGAGAAACGGATATTCATATCTTGTTTTGCTAGAGCATAGAGTAACTAGTATTAGAAATGACTCTTTTCCAGCAGCAAGTTCAGTTTCAGGTGGTGAAGATACAGGATTCAGATTGACTATACTAATTTTTGGCATGTGAAGGATGGTGAATTTTTGGCCTAATCCTATCTCCTAAATGTATACTTCACCACCAGTGGCAGAGGAGGTGAAGGCATCAGCTTTTCAGACACTAGGAGTACAAGTCTGACTAGAGGCAGCTTTCCCACAAATCTTAAACAATTCCAGTCTAAAACTCTGAGCCAGGTCTTTAACTGGTGTACCTCCTAATTTATAGCGGCTGAGATATGGCCCTTTGTCTTTATGAGAGAGTATCCCCTTAAAGTCGTGATCAAAGTGGTTAATGCTAATGCCATTGCTTTTTTGTTTGTTTTTAGAAATCAAAGTCTGTTCTGTAATCTGTCGATATTGTCTATCTTGCCTAAACTGGACCTCATAGGCTTATGTATCTATGGACTTCTGACATCTTTAGAGAATACTTTTATGCAAAACTTTAAATGTTTGAATCATGCTAAGCAACAGTGGGAAAACAAGATAAGAGATGCTGCTGCAAGTGCAAAATGTCAGAAAAGGACTTTAGTGTTCTGTAACATATTACATCAGAGGTAACATTTTGCTTAACTTGCAGAGTTATAAAAGCTACAGTATACTTATGAGATATAAATCCAGATTGCGTTGAGTAACATGAGATCAGGTAATTGTGTGTGCTATTAAGTGGCATATTATTTAATCTTGTAAATATTGGAGAAGAGTTATCTCCTATTTCAATCATGACTCCTTTATGTTAAGAGCCAAATAGAAGCATAGACTGTTTAGTAAGTCATTGACTTTCTTGGTAGAGTGCTGTCCTAAATCAAGTAGGTTTATGTTGCACTGTGCTCCAAATTAATGACACAGGGCCAAATCCTAGAGTCCTTACTAGAGGAAGCTCCCATTGATGTTGATAGGAATTTTGACTTAGTAAGGACTGAATAAGTACTAGAGGATTAGATTCGAAATTATTTAAATCCTGCAAGATGTTCATTCAATATCTTGATGACCTCTGTAAAATGTTTAAATCCATCTGATAAAAGCCTGATAATGCGGAATAAAAACTTAATTATTAGCATTATACAGTTTCAGTAGTTGGTATAGAGAGGAGATGTGGGAAGCAATATGTACTGCACATAAAATAATATGTACAGGGTTGATTCAACTCCATGAAAGCCATTGGTAGTCACTTTTGTGGACTTCCTGTAACACAGAGCCTACTCCAAGTTCCATTGAAGTCCATGGAGTGATTGCTATTGGCCTTCATGGAGTTGGATCAAGCCCTTAATGGGCCAGATTCATTCCTGGTGTAACTCGGTTGCTGATAAAGAAGATACAGCAGGGACACATTTACAGCACATTAAGATCACTTACTCAAATATAAAAATTTAATCATTTTGGGCCTGCTCATGTGTTTTTACACGCCCTAAACTTTCTGTGAAATTAGAGATTTTGCATGGAATGCAAGATCAAGCCTAATGTTCATTTAGCATAAATGTTGCTTATTTAATTTTGCAGCATTGCAGGATGGATTGCCAACATTTCTTCTGCTGGCAACACTTCCTTCTGTTCAAGTTAAATCTCAGGCTTGCTTTGCATATATATATGTGTGTGTGTGTGTGTGTGTGTGTGTGTTTGTTAATTTCCCATTTTTAAATACTGAAAATCAGTTTTGACATTTTGGTATCCTTTACAGTATAATTATGCAGAATTTAGAATTTTCTACATTTTTGCTTGTAAGTGTGCTTGTGTGTGGCAGTGTTCTTGTGAAGCAGGATAGAAGTTAGAACAGTAAATTTTGCTTTGCTAGAAAATCCACTGTATATCTCTCTTCTCAGAGCCTCTTTTGCAGAAAAAACATTCATTATGTGATTTATTTTTTAAATTGTCATCCAGGTTGGCCTGATTAGAATTTATGGCACAAAAGTCATTTCAGATACAAAGGATGAAAGCCTAAATTGTCTTTCACTCCTTGAGACAGTGGCCTCTGCAGGTCAGAGCAGAGGTCATTGTGAGGAAGCTCACATTAGAGTCATTAATATGGTACCCAGCCTGTAGATAAATTGCAACCTTCACTCTAGCATCACCCTTTGAATCATTATATATATGAGTCCATCTCAATATTTCTACTGGAACCCCTCTTTATAAAGGGGATTTAAAACCCGATCAGAAGATATACATGCACACAGAACCTTGGCCTACGAAGGTTTCAGTCTAGAAAGATTTTTTTTGCAAGTTTCAGAAAGATTCATTTGACAAATTTGATGTGTTAAGAGTGCCAAAAATAGTATAGCGTATGTTTTCTTAAGTGAAAATTTCTGTTCTCATAGGTCAGATTATCGGCCAGATCCTATCAATATTAAAAGCATAGCCTTATTTCAAGCAACCCAACCATTTGAAAATTATTTACTCTGCATTTATAGGTTTCCCCTCAATTAATATTGTTTTATTCTACAGTGTGGATTGATGCCTTTTGTGATAAGGCATTGTGTCAAATATTCATGCAATTATTAAAGTATATGGGCCCAATCCTGCAAACATGTGTGTATGTGTGGCCATCTTTATTAACACAAGGAGTCCCAGTATGTTAACGGGACTATTTACATGAGAAAAGTTAATGGTGTGGATGTTTGCAGGATTGGGCCATAACATAGGGTCAAAAATCTTCTCTCTAAAACATACCTTAATATGATTTTTTGATCAAATAATGAACATTTCTAAAAAGAATGGCTTAAAACTGTATTGAAGGGACAGACGAGATTAGTTTTAAAGAATATATTGGACAAGTACATATATAGACAGTTCTTTAAACATATGTTTTAAAAGCAGTCATGGAGTTTTAATTTTAAAAATAATAGATTTATGGTGTATTAATTTTATCTTTAAATAATGTTCATGTTCTGACTCTGGTTACTACACTCCCTTGATTTGTGGTGGTGTGCCCACTGGTGTCAGTGAGGGGTTGCGTATATGAACACAGTGTATGCCCATTAAAACCTAATGAAACTATTAAGGCTATTAAAACCCTGAGGAGGAGGAAATCATGAAAATCCATCCTTAACTCATCCTTGGTATTTCCAGAAGCTCAAGCAGGGACTGTACCTACAACTGTACTTAATGGTATATATAAAAAAAAAAAGCAGATTTTGATGTGATAGTGCCTGATCCTGCTCTCCTTAGGTCCAATAGAAGCAGGATTGGGCTCATTAAGAACAAAAGTTTCAGCCTTAATCATTAATTCCCTTGATTTTATGGATACAGATCATCCCCTTATTGCTCTTTGGATATGTCTGTCCATAACATCACTTTTGAGAGAAAAAGAGTAATTAAATTTTTAACAGGAAATGTTTATAATCCTAATGGATTAATAATACTGTGCTGTTAAACTTTTGTGAGCTGAGGTTTGTACATGTCATCTGTGTTTGTGAATCATGGTTCACATAATTATAATGTGTTTATGTACATCGTGCAATTAATTACTGGGAAAAAGGACTAAGGTGTATAAACTTTAACCATAGATTGTAGCTTGAATGACTTTATATCTTGAAATGCTTCATTCTTAATTAGTTGCTTTTTTTTCATTTTGGCTTTTTGCCTTTTTGAAAAAAATTAATACCAAACAAATTTGTTCCTTTAAAAAGTGGCTTAAGTGGCTGGCTGTTTCAAAGGGAATTTGGTAGTTACTAGACAGTAAACAGATAATTTGTGAGAGAACTGGTATTTCCTTTGATTGAGAACCTTGCCGGTTTATGTTTGGAGATTAATAATACATCAGACATTCACACATTAAAAAGAAGCAGACGTGATGAAGGAAAGGAAAGAGAATTTGATGTTTCTGTTGGACTTCTTATGATTATTCAAGTCCTCCATGGGAATGAGCAATCCAGCCAGAGGAGAGGTCATGTTTGCCCAAATGTACAGATGGCACCACTTAACACCCCTCTTGATTTTCCTATGCTAAAGAAAAAGATAGCAAAATGTTTATACCAAACTGGCACCCTGTCAGGGGGCAAGCTGTATAAAGTTTCCTGCTGTCAGGTTAATAATTTTTTTTAAAATATCCAAAGGCAGAGAAAGCTGTAGGAAGCTCATAGTAACAGTTGCCACTGTCCTGTGGATCATTTTTCTCTTTAAAATCCTGTGTAGTCCTGGATTTTTCTTGTTGTGTTCTCTGCCTAGGTTTTGTTCTTTCCTGACACACTTGTGGGCTCTTCTTTGTTTTAATTTTTTTCCCTTGGCAAGCTTTTTTCCTTGTGACTTCCCCCCCCCCCCCTCTTTTGTAGGGGGTCAGAGGGTAGGGAAGATTGTCTCTTTTTTTGCCTTTACTGTAAATATATTTTCAGGCTCAGTCATTATACTTTGACTGGCTCCAAAAATAATTTCTAAAGAGATCAGTGGTGTAAATGACAAAATTACATTAAAAATAAAAGCTAAATTACAACATGAGCAATAAGTAAAGAGCAAATGGGAATTAAAAATTTATTTCCTTCACTATTAATTTGTGGTTTTCAACAGGGATATCACTTCTAAAAAAGGAAAGCTGAGCGAAAATGGATTTATAATTGTTAATGTAAATTCCTATTTTCTCTCTTTTGCTGTATAGAAGTCAGATTCAATAACAATATGAAACAAGGGCAGATTTGTACTGTGACATCTCCTGCTCTATGTTGTGAAACTGTTTTGACGCTATCAGAAGCAGGACTAAGCCCTTTTAGTTTGAAAGCGGAGGTCATCTAGAGAAGAATAGTACTATATCCAGTCTGGCTAAAGAAAGCTTGCCCTTCTCAGAGAGATTGAAATTGGGTTTGCTTTGTAAGTATTCCAAGGATATAGGTATCCGCCTAATCAAGATACAACCCTCTGAACATGTTTATTTAACATTAAGCTACCACTTGTCTATTCTTAAATGTGGTGTGAATTTCCGTTTTTATTTTTGAATTTGTAGAGGGAAGAATTTTTTATCAGATGTCCTTTACTCTCTGAAAGGCAAACTATCATTTTAGATCCTGAATGGTTTATAACTGTAGCAAGAAAAATGCTACAATGGAAAAAATAAATCCCTGAAAGCCACACCAAGAAAATAAATTTCTATTGAATGTAATATAAACAAAATTATTAGTTACTGTGACCAGAATATCATTTAAACATGATTTTTAAAACACAATGTAGTATAAAACACAATGATGGTTGAAATGTTATACATAGCAAACAGGAAATTAAAATTCAATATTCATTAGTAAAACAATATTAATTATCACAGTTATCTAGTGTTATAGCTGAAGGCGGCAAAAGTGTTTTTTTAAAGACTATAGGAGGAAATAGTTCAACAAAATTGTATTTAGTGGAATTTATAGTTATTTCAATAGTAACTTTAAAAATACTCTAATGCTTCAGTTCAGATTGCTATTATTAATACTGCTATTTAAGTAATTTACCCTTCTCACTACATTCAGTATATCTCAGATGAACCCACTTTTTGAATCTCTTACATGCTTTTTAAGATACTAACTAAAACATTATTAACAGTGAGTCAATCCTGCTCCAATTGAAGACAGTGGGAAAGTTCCGCTTGCCTATACTGGAAGAGGATCTAGCCCATTCAGATTGTGGCAAGGGTGACAACAGCCAAGAAATACAAGGTTGAGACTGACTCAATCCTGTAAAAACAAAGCAAAACCTCTCTCTTTACCTTTCCACTTTATTCCCCTCTTTCTTGTCCCTCTTCTCTCTCTCCGTCCTCATTTTGTGTGTCTGTGTGTGTGTGTGTATGTGTGTATATGCATACATATATAATATAGAGTGTGTGCATGCATATGACCCATACATAGGCCAAATTCTTCCCTCACTGTCATCCTGTCTAAACCCAGTGATTTCAGTGGATTTTGCCTGTTACTGAAAAGTACTATAATTTTTCATATATTTAGAGGGGCATATGAAACTCACATTATTCAGTTGAGAAACTGGAACTGCTTCATGGTAAATATGTCTTGAGGCATTTTTTAATATACTAGCATTAAGTTTTTATAATTATCTCTAGATATTGCATAATATTTACCAGAGAGGAAGAAAGATCATTCAGATTCACTCTAACCTCTTGAGTAAATACCTCTCTGGACAGTTTTTATTTTTTATTTTGCAAGTAATAGGTAAGAAATACATATATTTCGTATAGAGAGACAATGTTTGCTCAAGAATTTGAGTAAAGATAGGAAGCCAAATCCTGCAAGCTCACACAAGAGCAGTCATTACATATACAGGTAGTTACATTAACTTCAGTGGGACTTGCTCATGTGAGTAAATGTATCTCAGCCCTGGCTCATATTTAGCCAGTGTTAATGTGCTGTACACAGACTTTTATATTTTTTTATAATTTTGACAGATGATATCAATGTTTGGTTTTAAAAAAAAATATATTTTTAATCAATTTAAATTTTCACAGTTGTGGGAAATTAGGAGGTGGGTCAGACAATTACAGAATTACATTGAGATTCAAAAGATTAAAGCTTTATAACAGTGAAAAACACAAATTGTCAACATCACATGTCAAAAGATACCAGGTAAATAGCCTTAAATCAAACTCTAAGAAGTTCTCAAGCAGCATTTTTCTTACTTTGCTTCTCTGTAAATTTCAATGATAAATGAAAATAACTTTGGTTTGTGTGTGCATCTTGACATTGATGTTTATCAATAAAAATCTAACCTTTCCAAGCCTAGGTATATATATTTACACATTTTTGAACCTTTTGGTTTTTTAACCAAATAGGCTGGCATTTATGAATGTTAAAATCTATAATAAAATGTGTTTTATTTAGTCAGTACATTGTAGCAGCAATGTTCTGGTCTCTTGTGTAGGTATGTACTAATGAGGTAATCTGGTCCTGCCTGCAATAATTCACAATTGCAAAACATCCATTGACTTGAATGGGAACAGGATCTGTCCCAATGTGTGGCGGAAATTATATATAATATCAGAAATGATATTATCCTTGGCAAAGGATAAAACTTGTTTATAACATAATAGAGTTTGTGGTATGGGGAGAGCAGATATATCTGATTTTAATAACTAAACTTTTTAAAATAATTAATGACTTCAGGATAAGTGTAGTGGAAGCAAAACTTCATTGCAAAATGAACAGTGAAAATGAGAAAATGTCCCATCTCAAAAGTGCTTGTAAATGTGCAGGCTTGGTATTTCTCCTCCTTTCTTATACTTGCTTGCATCTCATAATATTTGGGACTGCAAGCCACAAATTTCTCCAAAGGAAGAATAAAATTTACAACTGGAAAAATCTTGAAAATGGAAATATTTCATCTTTTGTTATTTTTTCTAGTCCCATTTATTTGATCTGTTTAGTACACATATACGCACAGTATATACATTTAATCATGGAACACATCCACATGAGTCATTTCAATCTTTTTCGTATGACAAGTAGGAAGGAAATTCTTGTGTTGCTCTGTTTTATAGGATTTGATGCATCACTTTCAGACTTTTCCTATTTTAGCTGCCTGGATACAGAACACTGAACAACCTTCTCAAAACAGTCACTGACCAAAAAACCCCCAAAACTTTCAATCAGTTGGTACTATTAGCTCTTTGCTATGGTTTTGGTTTAACGAGATAAAAAATAAAAGAGAAGGGCCAGATGAAGCAAACCCTTTCCTTGTCTGAGAAGTCCTATTTATCACATGAGTAAGGATTGCAGCATTCCTCTGTAAGGCCCTGCACAGCTGAGGTGTTGGATTTTGGAGCTGAGTGCTCTCAGGCTCTAGTTGTTTCATGTGAGTTGAGGATGGTTCATGTCTCTTGGGCAGTGCTTTTCACCTTTCAGGATCACTGCCTGTGGGACAGATTCTCAGCTGGTGTAAATTGTCATCATTCTATTGAAGTTGCAGTTTACATCAATTGAGGATTTGTCACCTATTTTTAGACTTAATCCAACTGCTAATGAAGTCTGTGACAAAATTCCACTGGCTTCAACAGGAGCAGAATTTAACAGTTGAAAAAAAAGTTTTTGTAACCCACTGCAACCTTGTCTCCTTCACTTCTTTTCATGGAACTCTTTGGTTCATACTGTAGGACTTTTCAAAGCTGCTCCAGTTCAAAACAAGCTAAAACTGATAAAAACTGTTTAGTTTGCCTAAAAGTAAGCTTACTGCTGTTTTGTTTTGTTTAGTGTTTGTCTGATGTTTCTGATGGTTGTAATAGGTTGTAACAAGAGTTGTATGTCTTGTCATCTGTAGTGTATCAGTATGGTTTTATAATGATACAATAACCTGAACCCTGTAACAGTTTATGAGCCATTTAGAATTCTTATGGATTCACAGAGGGACAGAGGCCTGAAAAAAAGAACTTGACTGCTTTTGCAAAACTGGTTCTGTGACAGGAAAAATTAGCATGCCTGTGATTTAATTGCTAAGGAATCATATTGATCTGATTTGTCATTAAACTTTTAAGTTTAAAAACATCAAGCTGGGTGGAGGAACAAAAAATAGTGATGTAAGGATCTGGAATGTACAGGTAAACTGTACCATACTACCACTGATATTGATTTGTTATGATTAATAAATATGTTTGTATGCATTATCCATGTACTGTATCCATAATAGTGCTTTTTTTAGGGCAGAAGAAAATTGCTTGTTCTTCTTTATTTTTCATTGACTATTTTAGTCAATGATAAATAAAGAACTTTAGCAGCAATCTGAAGCCAGTGAAGGCAAGACCTGAAAACAGAAACTGTAGGAAATAAAAGTCATGAATAGCAATGTGGCAATATATACACACAAAAATCTCAGTCATCTTAACATTTGTAATGGTGCTAATTTCCAAGTGCTTTTTAAAATATGCTTCCACATGAGCTCTCAAAACCCATAAAAGCCTGGCATGTAAAGTAAATTGTTTGTCACTTGCTGACGACCTGCCATATTTATTGTCAGGAGAAATGGACATTAGTTGGAAAAGCAGTTGTTAAAGGCCAAACAATTTTTAAAGATGGCAAAGATGTGCAAGGGTTTTCCTTTTTCTAACAATGAGCCACCCCTTCAGACATCAAAAGACAAGATAATAAGACACTTCAAGCACAATTCAAGATTATATTCAACATCTAAAGGCTCATCTCTTGTCAGTTTGCATTTACTCTCCCAGGGATGTGATGCTTCTATCATCATTCTGTCAAGAGGAGTCTGGCAAAAGCGATGAGGGCCCCTCATTTCACACACTTAGTGTTTTTTATCAAATAGCCTTCGCTCATTCTGATTCAGCCAAAATGGAGGGATAATTTGAAGAAGGTCATGCACAAGTACAAAAATCTTCTATTGATTTGTGTGATTAGGAGGCATTAAAATTGCACGTTTATGTTAGTTTCCAAGATGTTTTGTCAGTTTATTTAGCAATACACTTTTGCAGCATTAAAAAAGTGATTTTTTAAAGTGCTAAATGAGTTTGCACAAAATAAACACACATTTGAATATTCAGCAAAAAACATTTTAAAGTTAGCTTTCTTTTTTTTTAAAAAAAAGTCATGGTTAAAATAGATTTAAAATACAACCAGACCTGATTATTGTCTTTGTTGTAGAAGAAGCATTTATACAGGGAAAAAAATATCAGTTGTTTAGATACTGCACAAGTGTAGGACTTGTGTCCTGGCCCCATTGAAATCAACAGGCGTTCAGAGGAGCCAGGATTTCACTCTAGAAGTCAAAGGGAGTTTTGCTTGAGTAAGGACTGCAGATGTAGGTCCTGTATGGCATATGCACAATATATATAAAGGGAGACCTTTCAAAACATGTTAAGACACACTTTTGTGTAATACAATAGTAATCTATATGATAGTTGAATACAGATGATACAATTTTAAACACATGTGAAGGCTCTGATCCTGCATACAGATGTTCTCATCGAGTCCCACTTTCTTTGTCGGCTCTCTGCACCTGTGTGCCTTCACTAGCATATCACTGTGCAGAATTGAGCCAAAGTGAAGATTTATATTATAGCTACTATGGGCCGGATCCTCAGCTGGTGTAAGTTTTCATAGCTCCACTGAAATCAAAGTAGCTATGATAACTTACACTAGTTAAAGATCTGCCCCCTAAAGGTCTGTCTATACTGTAGTTAAACACTCAAGGCTGGTCCATGTCAGCTGACTTGGACTCATGGGGCTCAGGGTAAGGGGCTTTTTAACTGTGAGGTAGATGTTCAGGCTCAGACTGGAGCTCAGGCTCTGGAACCCCATAAGGGGGAGAGTCCCAGAGCCCAGGCTCCAGCCCAAGCCCAGATGTCTACACCACAATTAAACAGCCCCGTAGTCTGAGTCCCGCGAGCCCGAGTCAACTGATACGGGTCACCTATGAGTGTTTAATAGTAGTATGGACATATCCTAAGTGACGACCTGCCATATTTATTGTCAGGAGAAATGGACATTAGTTGGAAAAGCAGTTGTTAAAGGCCAAACAATTTTTAAAGATGGCAAAGATGTGCAAGGGTTTTCCTTTTTCTAACAATGAGCCACCCCTTCAGACATCAAAAGACAAGATAATAAGACACTGTAAACATACAATATGACACTATATTTGGTTATTTGCAACACCTGTTGCAGTTCATTAATTTATTTTTCCGTTTCTATTTTTCTTGAGAGAAGAGATACCCCACACAAACACAGCAGCTGTTTTCTGGTTCCTGTTTTATAGGGCTTACTAATTACCATATGAGACCATTTGAAGAGCAAGTTGTTTAGTCTTAGTAAAATATTGTTTGTAGCAATTTGTTACGTTGTCTTTGTGTTCTCAGATAAATAGTGCTCTGCTTAAAAAAACAAAAATCACTGTTTACCTGATTCTGCACTCCATGGTCAAAAATTCTACTGAAGTCAGTGGGCCAAATCCTGCCCACATGTGCTACCTCACTATAGTCTCTGGAGGGTGCCCAAAGTTAACAGAGGTCCCTTAGAATTTTGTCTGGGTAAAGGAGAGTAAGCACCTGCAAAAGGTGAAGGATATTAAATCAGTTTAAAATGAACAAGCAAAGCAACTGTTCAGGCTCCTTAGATTTTCAGGCTAAACAATAATGTTGGAAGCTCAGTGGGCTTTTTCTTTTTTTCCCTTTCTTGTTGGATGTCATGAATGAAACTTTTCTGAGGATTTCTTTATGGTGTGTATTATATTCATGTCATCTTAGATCTCGATGCCTCTCATTTCAGAACTTCAGTGCTCATTTTGTTAGGAATATGAGGAACTGACAAGGAGAGGCATGAGTGGTGTGAAACTGGTTTCCTCATTTCTGGCTTGTTTCAGATTTAAACAACAACAAAGATAAAAGCGCCAGTTCCTGCAGTCATTATGAGTTTTGCCTGAGACAGGCTACAGGATACAAGCCAGCACTTCATGGACTGGATCACGCAAGGGACTGAGCACCCTCAGCTCCTGTTGAAATCAATTGGAGTTGAGGGTGTTTAGCATCTTGCAGGGTGAGGAAACCAATTGGTGTGTTGTTAAATTTAAGTCAGAAATTTCTGCTTATCATCCATCTCTTTAGTGCTATGGGATACTGAGCCAGGTGCTATGAACAAGCATTCAGTCGGCTGTATGGAAGAATTCTCCTGTACTGTTTGCCTTTTCGCAACACTGAAAGAAAAGCTAGATTGAAATAGTGTTGCAGTCCAAAAGTTTTTACTGGGCAGGGAGCCTCAAGGGATTCAGGAAGCTGTAAACAAATTGCCAAAAAACTAGGAGGAATCACTACTAACCTGTTGGCAAGTTACATTGACTACTTCCTCATGAAATGGTACAGTACTTATGCTGTAAAACAAAGTGACTTTTCAAAGGAACGTACCATTCTATTTATATGTGTATATAATAAATATATTATTTCCTTATGCCTATATTGTCTGGTAGTTGTAAAACTTCAGTTTATATACAGACATGTTCATTATATCAACCACCCACCGCCCAATCTATTATGTCTTGTGTATACAAAAGTGCAGATAGCCATCAGAGAAGCCTTACCACTTTCCTTATGTACGGGTTTGCCCATTTATGTAACTCCCTTTCTCTCTACTAAATTATTCTTGGTATGATTTCTCTGTAGCTGGTTTAATGTTAATGGTACTCTCTGTCCATCTGTTTCATTTTGCTGAGCTCAGATTTAGCTCTAGTCCACAGACAGGTTAGCACAACAGTTTTTAAACTTTTTTAGCTGAAACCCCCCCCCATCCCTTTGAGTTATAATTTTTGGTTGCACCACCTGAACTCAGACAAAAATAGACACATGCAAAAGTATGCTTGATAGTCTAATCGTAAATCTAACAGAGACTTGGACACAACTTTAATTAAATTACCTACACCTGTAAGTTTCATATACACAGATACTTACCAATGGTACAGCCCTGTCTTTCTCAGCAGCAGGCTGCTTCTACCTTACAGCCAGGCTGCATCACCAGGGCAGGGCCAATACCTGCCCCTCTCCCCTTGAGTTTTCAGGGTGAGGGAAGGTGTGTGTGATGATCTCTGAGGGCGGAGCCAGTGCTGGGCGCCAAGGCTGCCAGGAGCAGAAATCGACACATCCGCAGTGGATGTTGACACTGACCCACTGGCTGAGTGGCCCACTGAGGTGAGTTGGGGGAGGAAGGGGTGCTCTCTCCCCACCCCCATGGGGGCTGGCCTGGGCCCTGCTGTGCAGGGCTGGCACAAGCACCTGACGTTGCCGCTTCCCACCCCCCCAAATGTTCTCTATGTCTCCATATGGGGGGTGGGGGTGGGGTTTTCAACCTCTGGGCTAGTCTCTCCTAGAAGAACGCTTGATATTCTCTGCACAGGACTCTTATTGTCATAGTGTTAAGGAATTTTGTGCAAAGTCTGAAGGGAAAATATGACCCAAGGGCAGCAAGGATGAAGTAGTGCTGGGTCAACACTATAGCAAACCAATGCAAAGCTGAGCTATATAAAAAGTTTGTATTTCTCAAATAGAAGTTTAATCTCCAACTGGACAGGATTTATTTGTTGATCCCTTTCACGCTCTGGACAGTTCAGTCCCATTTCTTTGTGACCTTTGTCAACTGGGGATCTTTTCTGAGGCTCAGGGACCATTTTTGAAACAGCCTTTCCATTTACATTATTTCTGATTAAGTTGTCCCCTATATTTGTGTTCATTAAGTGCCAGATCCTGCAGCATTGAATTTAGAAGAGTTTTGTTACTGAGTCAGTGGAAAAAGAATTGGGACCTACAAATTGTGTACTGAATCTTTCCTGTGATGGACTTCCATGCTTTTATTAGATTCCACTTTGTTATGTCCAGTGGTTGATCTAGGAACCTCTGCTATGAGGAGTTTTTAAACCTTGTAGCTTGTGAATTGTCCGAAATTGTTGTTGGGCTTAATTAGCTAAACTGGTCTGTGAAAGTCTTTTTTCAGAGGCATATTGAGATGAGTTCCCGGGAAAAGTTCCCTTGAATGATATTGGAAGTACTCACTCGTAGGAAGCAGTTATGCACATACTTATTGTGGGTGTCTTGGGTTTGTAGCCGGCCTTATCTGTTTATGTTGTATTCATATTGTGCCTGTCACATTGGTACCTACATGCAGTTCTCTCCTCTTAAATGACCTGTTGCTCTAGGATGGCCTTTCTATTATGACTGGTGCTGATGCATCAGGAGTTGTATCTCTTCACCTCAAATACAGATGTGCTGCTTCTGGCAAGCAGCATACTATACTGACATATATAGTAATCCCTGGTCTGTGGTCAAAACTCCAATTGGCATCCATGGGAGTTTGGTGGGAAGATGGAAGAAAGTACATGTGATGAGGTAAATGGATGATACCAGAGAATAGTTTATATGTTCAGTAATTTATATCTAACCATTGTACTTAAAGTGAAATACTGTGCAGTCTATTACAAGATTTGATAGTGGGGTCCAACAAATGAAAAGGATTTCCCAACTCTAAGATGATGGTCAGTATTTTCAAATGCTTATCATACAGGTGGTGCTGTAGGTAAGATTATGTGAGCTTCTGTCTATACTTCAATAGAGAAATAAAAATCGATGGTAGCTGAGTGTAAAGTCATTATAATGGCTTGTACTGTATTAAGCACAGTATGTTTTTTCTGGGCTACTGTGTTGTAAAGGCTTATATGAGCATTGCTAGTAGTTCTGAGGAAGAATAACATGATGAGAGGGAAGTTAGCATACAGAGGAATGAGATGGAGTGACCTACAATTAGTTTACACCCAAAAAAGTATTTCAGACAACACAATTATTTAAAAATAGCCTTTAATTAAAGGACTAAAAGGAAAAAGTCAGATTCCATCTTCGTTTATGCTAACTTCAATGCACACAAAAGCCTTGATCCTCCAAAGACTGCAGGATGGAGAATTACCTTTATACACATTAGTAAATGAAGTTAATGGGAAGATGCATGTATGTCAAATTAAACACCTGCTCAAGTCCCTGCAGGATCCAGGCTATTTGGGGTAAATGGATATGCAAATAAGTAAGTGCTTGCACAAGTTGACTTTTTTTACATATTCAGTTTTCATGCATAAGTGCAAGTGTGTGATTGTTCATAAATCTGTTTTTGAAGGCGTAATTCAGCCTCTGCCTCTCCATCTAAGTTTTTATACCATGCTCATCATCCTGGTGTCTCCACTCAGAAAATTCTTGTCCAACAAGCAGATAATTAAATCATTAATAAGGTTCTAGAAAATGAAATTCAATAGATAACACAAGATATCAATCCCAGTCAGGCAAACGCACACAGAGATGCTGTACTTACCCTATTGTGTAAATGCTTTCATGGGTTTTCTTTAGAAGTGGAGCTGCTGTCCTGGTCTTGTAGGATTATTGAAATTATTGAACTGATTCTTAAATAAATAATGAACCCCCTGTCTATGAAATAAAACTTCTGCATTTTGGTATCATTACCATTTTTCTTAAGTATCTTTTACTCTCTTCCTTTAAAATGCCTAAATTAGCTTGTAGTCTTTTCCCCAATGGTTCTGCCAAGGACAGGAGGTGTCAGTGATACCCCATCCCCCACTGGAACAGGCCACCCTGGGCATTCTGAGGGGTTAATGGCTGGCTCTGCATCTCCTCATGTCATTCCTCCCAGAGTTCCCTAAGATCCAGTGTCAGGCCTTCTTAAGCTGTTTGCTGGAGCTCACCCTCCCTGTTTTAAAAAGGATCCCTTCTATGAAAAGGGGGCATGGAAATGTAAGACAGCCTCTGGATGTATTATGTTTCTGCTCTGTTTGCAGTGGGGATATGACACACAGTTTCTGGGGGAAGGGGAAGATGCTGCTATGGAGATGGTTGAATCCATTTTTAGCATGTGTTGGGGCTATTCATATGTGGAAGGACCCGGGGGCATCATCCAACCCAATAGTTACTTTATAAAGCCATTGCCCACCAGAGCACTCAGGAATACGTCACAATAAAACAAAATCTAAAACCTAATAAAAGGAATTGGCACTGGTTAAAGTCTGAGAAATCAGAGGGGAGGCTTAAAGAGGAAACAAAAGTAACCATTAGAGATGTCCACCCAAAAAACCTGACCTTAAATAATAAGGTCATAATTGTTTTGGTGGTGGCTTTTTTTTAAAAAAACGGGAGTAGGGAAAGACTGAGGTGAATATCAAGAGAACTGATTTAATCACAATAAGACCTCCACAATGAAAGCCTATTGACTTAAAATAAGTGTGATGGTTGAACTTGTGATGTTTGAATGTAGATACTGTCAGGCCAGTGGTCAGGAGGAAGTTTTTGATGTGGCTTGCTCTTATGCTATTGTCATAACTATAAAGGGAAGGATAATAGCTGTCCTGTGTACAGTACTATAAAAATCCCTCCTGGCCAGAGACTCCAAAATCCTTTTCCATGTAAAGGGTTAAGAAGCTCAGGTAACCTGGCTGGCATCTGACCTAAAGGACCAATAAGGGGACAAGATACTTTCAAATCTTGGGGGGGGGGGGAAGGCTGTTGTTTGTGTTCTTTGTTTGAGAGTGTGTTCTTTCTCGGGACTGAGAGGGACCAGACATCAATCCAGGTTCTCCACATCTTTCTAAGCAAGTCTCTCCTATTTCAAACTTGTAAGTAAATAGCCAGGCAAGGCGTGTTAGTTTTCCTTTGTTTTTCTCAACTTGTAAATGTACCTTTTACTAGAGTGTTTATCTTTGTTTGCTGTACTTTGAACCTGAGACTAGAGGGGAGTCCTCTGAGCTCTTTAAGTTTGATTACCCTGTAAGGTTAATTTCCTTAAATAACTGATTTTACAGAGATGATTTTTACCTTTTTCTTTAATTAAAAACCTTCTTTTTAAGAACCTGATTGATTTTTCCTTGTTTTAGATCCAAAGGGGTTTTGGATCTTGATTCACCAGGAGTTGGTGGGAGGAAGGAGGGGGGATGGTTAATTTCTCCCTGTTGTAGATCCCAGGGGGGATTGGAACTGATTCACCAGGATTTGGTGGGAGGAAGGAGGGGAATGGTTAATTTCCCCTTGTTTTAAATCCAAGGGGTTTGGATTTGTTTTCACCAGGGAATGGGTGAAGGTTGTTCAAGGCTTCCCAGGGAGGGAATCCATTGAAATGGTGGCAGCCGAACCAGAGCTAAGCTGGTAGTTAAGCTTAGAAGTTTTCATGCAGGCCCCTACATTTGTACCCTAAAGTTCAAAGTGGGGATCCAGCCCTGACAGCTATTAAGATCTGTTAATACTGAGTCCTCTGTTCCTTTAATCATGAAGGATTTTAGAGCCCTTACTTTCTGAACATCTAGGATATCTTTATCGCTACTCAAATGCAACCACCTCTGTGGTGAATGTACCAGCAGCAATATGCCTCCATTTTAGGAGAAGTGAATAATAATTTACCCAGCTGAAACTGTAGGTGGAGTTTTTTATGTTGGTGGTATGTACAATATCCAAATAGGAATTTCCCTGGGATACAGGCTACAATAACTCTAGACTTACTAAAAAGGCAGTAGGATTAAGACAAGGAAAGCATTTAGGGATGTGATGGCATATATGAGGCCCAGTCTTGCTCCAGTTGAAGGGAATGACATAACTCCCATCAGCTTAATTGAATATGGAGTTCTAGATTCATCTCTGCACTCTGGCTGCTTTGAACTGTTCCGGCAATGGAATACTGCCCTATATTTGATTTAACTAACTGGTTAAGCCAGGCTTACATCTCATTTTGCATCATGGGGTGATACAGTTCAACTAGAGTATATGATCAATAAATTCGATTAAAAATTGGTAATTTGACCAGCATAGGAGCTAATCTTAGAACCATATTGTGGTATTAGTTCAGAACCGACTTACCGTTACTTCCTGCGTTATTTAACTTTTCTTTGGAGGCTTCCTCTGTAAGTAGTAACTGGATCCAAACTTGCTTGATTTAGGAGAGGTGACAGATGGGGATTGACATGTTTGGAGCGTTCATTTATATAGACTAAATTAAAATAATCTCAAATCTCTTTAACTATGTGTTGTCTTTTTACCAGATAGTAAAGTTAAAATACATGTTGTTTGTTTTTAATGTAATCAACCATCATTCAGAAATAACTTCATGCATTTTACTTTGTTGGATTGTTATTACTCCACAGAAGGAATTGCTAGGATATACTCTAGCTGACTACACTGTATATTTAATCCCCAAAAAGCATGGTGATGCACTAACCCTGTGCTTCTTACATATGTTTGCTACAGTGGTTGAGTTTTTTTTTTCATAATGCAGGTTTTTAAAGTCCAACCATATGTATTAGGCGGATCACTAATAAACATTTACAAAATACATTCAGTTTGTACTTTATCTTGAATTTCTGCTTTTTCTCTTGTCATAATATCCCGGCTGTGTATTTCTCAAACTAAGTTTAAATAAAAACTCAGACTATCAAATAACAAAGCCAAAACATGCCTCATAGCAGAATACCCACTATTGGTGTTTAAGCTTGCAAAACAGTTATGTAACTAAACACTATGTAGGGGTAACCAACCTTCATCAGATGGGTGCCCAGGTGGCGGATTAGGAGAATGTCCTGCAGATATGCAGTACAGCTGAAACTATTCAATAAGCAGTCATGGAGCAACTGGCAATCTCTCTCAGCAGAGTGTAGTGAGTTAGCTGGTGGCAGGGCTACCTCTATAAAATGCCACTTAAGCCCTATGATGAGGATGTCAAGGTGAATAAAAACTGCCTTAAAATAAGTCCTGCTGGGGCATCTAGAGCTCATCAGCCCTGGTAGGCTGCTCATCTAGGAGAAGGAAAACTCTGATTTCAAAACAAAGGTGTCAGGCTTGGACAGCTGACCTGTAAAGCTCATCCAGTAAATATGATTCTCTGAACTGATGTCCATGTCACATGTACCCCAGAGGGCAATAGCGTACTCCACAAGCAATGTACAACAGCCTTGCCTGCTGTTGTAACTGGGCCACTGGTTGCTAAGGTTAAAGACGCGAGTGAGTAAGCTGAGATGGGCAAGTTGGAATATAGGAATGCTGTTTGGAAGAAGTTTGAAGCTATGTGAGGGTTTAAAGTGGAGAGGAGTAAATGTGGCAGGTATATGTACATAAGACCAAATGGAACGGTTGCAAAGCCAAGATGCTGGTGAAGGGCTACAAAATCTACTACTCAGGGAGTTCAACCTCCTGAAACAGTGTTGGCATTATTCTGGATGAAACCATGCAAAAACATGATTGAGGTTACCAGAAGTTCGGGCTGACTGATGAGTGTTTAAACTGTGTTGGGAAGAGGTAACTATCCATATAGTAAGTGGGTATGCACCACAGTTAGAAGAGGATCAGACGATAAAATAGGAGTTTCTTGCTAAGATGTTCTGCCTTATTGGAAACATATCTTCGAATGAGAAGATAATTATCGGAGCAGATCTAAATGCACACATTAGAATTGCAAAGCCTGGATAGAAACAGTCCATGGTGGGCATGGCATTGGACCTAGAAACTCTGTAGGGAAATGGTCCTACAGACTTGTCTGGTGCTGGACTTTAGTGATCTCACATACTTTCTGAAGAGGGAAAGCCATCTCATAACTTATGCCAGTGGGAGGACATAAGTCCAAAATTGATTTATTTCTAATAATGAGGGAGAGCATGAATAATAAATTGTAAGGTAATACTTGGCGAATGCACAGCACAGACTTCTTCCTGTAGACTTCAGCATGCACATTCCTCAGAAGCACTGAACCCTGAGGCACTGGAGGGGCCTAACTGATAGAAACTTTAAAATGTCTTTAAAGCAGGAGTAATGTGTAGATTTCCTAACTACCCACAGGGATGTGTGGAGGTCAGATGATTCAAACTAACATAAACTTTACTGGAAATGGTGCATTAAGTCTTAGGAGTGATGACACCAATTCCCCAAAAGGGTGGGGGGGTATAAGAAGGGAGACTTGGTGATGGAATCCTCAAGTTAAAGAAACCACTGAGGAAAAAAATAACATTAAAAAATGGAAGTCCAGTGGCTTGAGCAGTGATAAGGAGGCAAAAAAGAGGCCAGAACAAGCGTTACAACATCTAAAAGTGTGTCCTGTGATGAACTATATAACCAACTAGAAGGACATAAGGGAAAGAAGACAATCTATAGACTTGCCAAGGTGAGGGAGAAGCAAGTTTTCTTATATTAGAAAATCTTATATTAGCAATGTTTACTGGAAATGTAGTTCCATATAGTTTTGACTATGGTAGTCACACAGAGGTGGTTGCATTTGAGTAGCGATAAAGATATCCTAGATGTACACATTCCTTACCAATGTAAGTCAAGACTAACTCCACTGAGATACATGTAGTCTATCCTCCCCTTCCCATCCCCCGCCACACACACACACGTACAAGCTAAGCGTGTGATTCCCCTGTTTGGGTACATATACTCGCGCTAGCTCTTATCAACCTAGCACAAGTATAAGTGGCCGTGTCGCCACAGTAACACTGGTGATGGCAGCGAGGGCACAGTTGAGCTGTGCAAAGTACATACCCCTCTGCTGCCACTCCCAGTGCTACTGTGGCTATGCTGCTGTTTATAGTTGTGCTAGCTCGATGTTAGCTAGTGCAAGTATCTGTATATGAACAGGGGAATCACGCCCCTAATTCACACTGTAGATGTAGCCACAGAGGTTGTAAGTAATTCCTGCTACAATCAACAGGAGTTATTTGTATCTGTCTCACAGAGAAGTTGGCTGCTTAGTTGCATCAGTGTAAAGATGAGAGAGGAATCAGGCCCAGAGCTGATTTAAGCCTTCTGAGGCCTGAGTCTTCCCTGCCTTTTGTAGTCATTTACCCCTGAGCAAAGTGGGTGTAAAATGCTATCTGATCGGGTTGGGAGTGTTTTCCATCCACTTTGCACAGATGTAAATGACTGCACATGGAACCAAGCAGGCCCATGAGCTTTCCTATTTGGGGATTACATTTTTATCTCAAACACAGCACAGGAATATAAAAACTATAAAACCATTTATTTTCATAAGCATGGATTGCTGTAAGTCACCATTTTAGCTGACATTCTCCACTTTTCATTGACCTGTTTTGTGAGATATGGCACATTTTGTAAACTAGCTAATAACCTTTGCTCTTGCTGCTGGGAAGTTATTGAAGTACATTATGTTCAAAACTGAAATAAAAAATGTGGTTACACAATTAAAAATGATACATTTGTAAATGTAGATCATTTTATAATGTTGTAAATATTTCATTTATTTAAAAATACTCCAATATTTGATCACAAATTTGTATTAATTTATTTCCTTTTTGCACAATAAGGAGCATATTCTCCTCCTCTTCATTGAGGAAGTCCCTCTTTAAAATGTGTGTTTTACAAGTTTAGACTCAACCTTGCGTGCTCCAAGAGGTGCAAACTACACTTTCCTAAATCCAGGAGTAAAGGGAATTAACCCCACCTCCTTCCCCTTAGGGTTTTACCCAGGTGAAGAAAACTTCCAAGTTCCTCCCATGGTTGCTTTGGAGCCCAGATGATAGAAGCTACAACCAGAATCACTGAATCAGCACATCTTCTAGCGACTTTTTTGATGCCTTTCCTTTGAAGAATGCACCCATGCTTAGTGGTGCTCCCCTGGTGAAGAGGAGATTGCAAGCACCTAGTGAGACTCCCCTGGGAACTTTCCAGTTTTCATGGGCTCCTGTCAGTATGAACCATGCTGTGAATCTGTGCCAATGGATCATATTCAGCCAGTACAGAGGCTTGCAGAAAGTTGCCCCCACCACTTAATCTCCAGACTCAGCAGGGGTTTATTTGGTGTGGAGGGACTTGTGGAGGCCCTCTGCACTGGGATGAATTTCAACCTCTGATGCATGATCAGAGTGTTAATTGAGTAAGTGGGTATGGTGGTGAGGAGTGGGATTGTGGCTGAAAGAATGGTACAAATTCTAGTCTGTGAAACCTCAAATAAAGGTCGATTGAACATCAAGCATCCTATGCTAATCTTTGTTACAAACAGGGCCCTAATGAAAGGGAAGGTTCTTCTCTGTCTGATAGCTTGGGTAGACCTTTCAAGTAGCTCTGTAGCACAAAGATGTCTTCCCTGGATGAGAGCCCCATGCTGGAGCTCATCCAGGGGGAAGATAAAACACAGTGAGCCAGACATTTTCATTCCATTCAGACCAATTAGTATTTAGATTGGGCTAGTTCTCCCTACCCAGTGGTATTGCACACAGGTTATTCTATCCCTATGGCTGTAAGTCATTTCCATAGGATGTGTGGCCCATTTTTAGGGAATTAGGAGGGCAAAGTGTCCAACCAAGCATAGGGTTTTCCTCCCTGCCAGCCAGTTCTGCAATTCCCAAGTGTGCAGAGTGTTTCGTTTTCTCAGTCTTACTCAGCAGGAAAATCTTTCTTCTGGGTCAATTAGCCTGCTGTGTATTCAATATCCAAAGCCTGCCTTCTGCAGCCTGTGCATCTTAGAAGGCTTATGCACATTATGCTGGACAGATCCCTATGGCAATAAATAGTTGTTAGAGATTTGAATAAAGATGTATTTGTTTCTGAAATTAACATTCTGAATGACACTCTTCTTCATAAAAAATATTCGCAAATTTAAAAAGTATATACAGTTGCAATGGTACATGCTAGTGAGTGAGAAAATGATGCTGGAAAAAAGTAAGTTGGTATTTACACCTTTCATCATGAGAGAATTTTGAGTTAAACAGGCACTTCTTTGAGTTTCTTAGTGAAAGAGCTTTCCAATCAGTCTTGGAAGAAAATCATCAATATATAGTTAAATGCAAGAATAGCTCCCCAGGAATCTGTGTGTATAGCACTTGTTGTGGGACATCACAATGCTGCTTTTGATTATTTTCGTATGAGTTAAAGCCAAGTCTTCCTTTAGGATTATTGCCCTTTTAACTAAAGTAGTTAGGAAAACATGTTCCATTTGTAATACTCACAGTTGATACAGCTCCAATGATATCTAGCTAGGGTGAGCTGGTAGTGATTGTCAAAGGAATGAATTTTGTGCCCAAGGAATATTAATATGCTGTACTCATGCATAAAAAAGAAGTTAGTTGAAATTTACATAACACTTTCTGCACCTGCTTGAATGAACTGTTAGATTATTGTATAAGGCTGACTCAGTTCAAATGTTTCAGCTTCTGCCATTCTCAGTGGATTAGTAAAAATAATTGTGTGATTTGACAGAGGAATTTATATTGTATTTGAGATTCTTTGAGCAAACACTAGAGAGTGAAAAATACATTATAGACCTGGTGAGCCAGTGCACGCGGGTAATGTAAACTAAAGCAATGATATAGTTTATGGAGTTGTTTTCCTTTTACTACTTGTGAAACATCTCCCATTTTAATCTGTTAAGAATATATAGAATCTGTGGTCTAAATTGATCAATGAATTTTATTAAGTTGTAACTATCATGCTATATTAAAAAGGAAAACCCATTACATTTTTCAGAAACAAAATTAAACTTAATCTCTGAACACACGTCCAGTTCCACCTTCAAACTTCACCACATTTATATATTTAAGAAGGGAATGCTGTCTTCCTGGTATTTGTTTCCTTGGCTCCTTAGGGTCTTTGTGATGAGAGGAAAAAGTTGCATTTTTTATTAGGATGGGAGACAGTACAGCTAATCTACCCAACTACTTATCTACCTAGACGTGTTCCTGATTAAGAATGCAGTAGCATTGCTATCACAAATGTTAGCTTCTAGATTCCCACAGCTGTAATAAAGTTGCAACAAAGTTGTTATAACCCATACAACTAAGGGTCATATGGAAGAAAAAACAAAATAAGATTGAAAAAGCAAAGCACATACAGAACTCTGCTATGTGTTTCCCATGTCAAAAGGTAGTGTTATACAACATAAAGGTTGAAATCAAGCACTCTGGAGGATATAGGAAAAGTAGAATTGAGGTTGAAAGCTCAACCTTAATTTTACCCCTTTGTGATTATGCCATTAAAAGAATGGTCTTCTGTTACATTATGATAAATTATTTGTCATTTTTAAACTGTTGCAAATATTTTCTTTGTATTTACTTGGTGCAATTTTAACTCTGAATCACCCTAAACTTTGAGGCATCTTTATGACAAAAATAATACTTTGGATTTTAAAAATGCAATTCCTTGCCCTTCATACAACCTCTGATCTCTGTGCACTTTACACACATTAATCAATTAAACCTCAGAATACCATTGTGTATTATCTCACTTTATAGATGGAGATGCTAAGACACACAGGCCGTGTCTACTCTAAGGAAATTAGGCTAAAAGTTCCTACCATTGCCAACCTTTGTTCAGCTCCACAGATGTTAAACAGACCAGATTCTGTTCCATTTGAAATCAATAGGGTTTCTTGAAAAGGCTGAGATTTAACAAGGTACTAACTACATACCTAATTTTAAGCATCTGAGTTAGTCCCGTTGATCGAGTACTAAAGTTAGGGATGTATTTAAGTACCCTTGTGAATCTATGCTATAGTAAGGCACTGCTCAGCATGACAGCAGGGTAACAGAATCTGGCCCAGTGTTGGGAACCCCCAGATAGACAGGTCACCAGGTCTCTCAGTGCAATCTAATTAATATGTTGTTTAAAACATTAGCCACCTGTCAACAACAAGGCACCCAACTTTGCTAACCGTGATGGAGATGAACCAATCTCAGCAACTGTGAGAAAGACATACAGCAAAGTAACACACCTGACAAACACTGTGGTTCAGTGGGATATTATTTATTTGGATGGCCCCATTGGTGTGGTAGATGCTTAGGGATGTTCCTAGCAGTCAGACATTAGTTTTAAACCTGGTTCTGACACACACTGTGAGTCCATGAGTGAATCACTTGGCGTCCAATTCTACTCCATTGAAGTAAATGGGGGTATTTCTATTTACCTTAGTAGGAGCAGGCTTGAGCCCTACATTTCTAAAATGATGATGACTTACTTTTGTGAGGTCTAACTAAATGATGTTTGTGATGCGCTATATGGGTCTGGTCCAAAGCCAATGAAGTCAGTGGGGATCTTTCCATTGAGTTCAATGGGCTTTGCACTTATATGGTCTGACCCATAATACTAATGGAGAGTCCATGGCAGAGGTGGAATTAGGACTCAGAAATTTTGGTCTATGAGCCCTGTTATCACTTCTCCAGATGGCATTTGGGGCATCAAAAGGAAGAGAACTTATATGTTTAGATCAGATCAGCTATTTCACTGTACAGGTAAGTGCCTAATCCTGTAAGGTTCAGACTCTGAGCACCAACAAGTTCAACTGAACTGACAGGGCATTTTGAGAGCTCTTAATACCCCTCAGAGTCAGACCTTAGAGTGGATCCTGGGACCAGAACACCCACTAGTTTCATTGATCATTGCAGCTACTCAGCATCTGTCATAATCAAGCCCTTAGAAAATTACACATGGATCCATGATTAAGTTTCTGTCTTAAAAGTGAATACTGTTTTCTGGTATCTAAGCAGTTCAGCATATTTTCAAATGGTCTAATTTTGCCTAGTTATAAGTTTTTGTAGTTTAAATAAATTTCTTCCAGATTTCACAAATAAAGGTTTGGCAATTTTGAAACTAATTATAAATGTATTTTGATGTATAAAATTATGTCAGATGGTTAATAAGCACCCAGGCTCCGGCTACCATTATAACATCCACAATTTGCATTCACATATAAATAGGTTTGGAAGGAGATTTTTATTGGTAAATGTCGATTTCACCCTGCACACACAAACTAATGAATAAATATTTTCATCAAGAATTATCAAAATTTACAGATAGGCAAAGTAAGAAAATTGCTGCTTGAAAAATTATTAGTGTGATTTAAAGATATAAACTTTTTATTTTTTGACATGGGATGTTGACAATTTGTGTTTTAACAATTATAAAGCTGTACATTTTTGAATCCCAGCATTTATTATTGTTAAATAATTATTGTCTGATTCCCCCTATGTCTGACCCCCCCCAATTTCCTGCAACTGTGAAAATTAAAATTAATAATTAAAACAATCTTAAAAATAAATGTCGATATTATCTGTTGAAATTATCAAAAATTAAATATCAAATTCTGCTAAACCTAAATATAAATTATATTATAAATATATATACAGAGGGAGAGAGATAGTGAGATACTATAGTAGGTTTATGTCTACGTAAACAAAGCTCCCTTGTCAAAATCAGTCGTCTTTATCGGCTGGGAGGTGATCGTGCTAGTGATGATGATCACCTTCCAGATAATAGTACCTAGTTATCCATCTCATAGTAATTTAAAGAGGAGCTAGAGCTCATCCATCTTTTTCAAAGGGTTAGAATGAATATTCGACTGTAAGAATTTAGCATTTATCCTTCGTGGGTCAATAGATGGGTTAGACTTTTTTCCCTTTTACACCTAACATACTGTATTTGTATTTCATGTTTCTTTCAAAAAAAAAAAAAAAGTTGTGTGCTATATCTACTAATAAGCAACGTGTTTCAGACAGAAATTATGCCCACAAGTTGAGGAGAATGTAGACATTTTTATGGGGTAAATTGAAGGAATTATTTCTTTTACCTCTTTTGGGGAGTCGAGCAGGTGTCCACAGTAATGAAGCGTAATAGTGAAGTTTGTTTCTGAGCCAGTGTCCTAGCTGCATTATGGTTAAAGGGGAAATGTCTTTTATTGAGTCACTTCCTTTTGTTGACGGTTCCTCATTTAATTTTGATTTTAATTAATTTATGACTTGTATAAAGAATGTTTTATGTCGGAATTTGCCAAGTGTACATCAGTTAAATGATATCTTTACATAGCACTTCATCTTGAGAAATGAAAACTGTTTCTCTTCAGTCATATATTGCATGTATAGAGTATCTTTTAGCCCAAAGGATAATAATAGCTTTATTAGTATAATAAATAGATATACAAACCATAACTGGGGATCGCTTCACTCATTTCTGAAACATAGATTATGTTTAACAGCACACAACAGTGCTACACTGTCGTTTCGGACAGGAAATGAAGAATACCACATGCAGTTAAAGTTGCGGGGGCATTTTGGTGGATAGATTGTATTTATATACTGAAGTTGGATTTGGTCCTTAACATTGTCCTCTATGTCCTGCTGTAGAATTATGCTCCAAACTCTAAGGTGTGTTCACACGAGGGAAAAAAGGTGTTAGGTAATGTGGTAACTAAAGTGTGGTTCAAAACAATGCAGTTTGTAGTTTTTGCACATATTAGTAGGTTGAGATAAGCCTATAGGAAAGCGTTGGCTTTTCCTCAGCTACAACTGCCTTGTCGTCACTGGAATTTTACCTTGTTAATTATTTTTTTCTTAGTGAAGGCCAGACCTGAGCTTTCATTATATAAAAACGTCCCTACCTTAATAGTTGTAAAGAAAACCTCTGATGTGAATGTAGTGTAAACTGATGCACTGACGTGTCTGAAGTCTGCAAACCAAGTATACCATCAGCTTTAAAAGAGTAAACTTTGCAACGTAATGCTGACCATGTAAGTGGCATTTTAATATTGCTAATCGTTTTAGCAGTAGCATCCAGCCAATGTATTATCTCCACAATTCCAATCTGCCCTCCTGGCATCCCTGAAGGCCAAAAGTGCCCCATTTGTTCCCTATCTGACTGCCAAAACCTCCAGCTTTGCCTTGAAAACTCCTCTGATCTGTATTTTCAGTACAAAATTCTGCAGCTCTCTGAATATTAAAAACTTAGGAGCAGCCTGAAATTAATTAAATGTATTATCAAATTAAACAAGCAATATTCAACTTTATTGTACTGTTTGTTTTCATATTAATTTAATGAAACCCTCAGTGTTTAAAATTGATCTGAACTCCACAAAATTTCTAGTCGACTCTTCTGGAGTAGCACAGAATCCAGGCCTTTTGCCGGAGAATTTAGATTGCCACGGAGCACAATGAATAAAGGGAATACGCTGAGTACAGTTCCTAAGGTAAAACTGAAGAGGTTTTGAAGAAAGAAAGTGAGCGAATGGCACCCGGGCTCAAGGGGACTGCTCAAGGCAGGAGTGAGAAAATGAGAAAAGGTGTATAGTTACTTATGGGATCAGACCAGAAAAGCAAAAAAGAGCAAAGATAATCTAGTGGCTAGGACATTAACCTAGGATTTGGGAATCCTGGGTTCAACCCCCTGATCTACCACAGACTTCCTGTATGACCTTGAGCAAATCACTTAGCTTCACTGTGCCTTAGTTCCCCACCTCTGACATGGAGGTACTAGCACTTCCCTATTTCACAGGTGTGTTGTGAGGATAAATACATTAAAGATTGTGAGGCATTCAGATACTACAGTAATGGGCCCATATAAGTACTGTAGATAGGTAAGTTGAGTTGGTCATGAGCATCTAGAGATGAGATGTAGCCAGGGGCAGTTATGCAAGGCGCTGAAGGTGAGGTAATAACTTTATATACTGTATTATATTTCTAGCAGGGACAATTTGAGATTTCTTTGAACTGACCTTTATTGTGAGCTTTTTTCTTCATTTTATTTACAGCTACATGTACTGACATTTGTACAATCTCACATTTGTCAGTGCGAAATCCTGCAACTTTTCGTTCCAGATTTCACAATGTGTTTGTGTGTGTGTGTGTGTGTGTGTGTGTATATATATATATATATGTGTATATATATATATGTGTATATATATATATACACACACACACACATCCCTTATATTGTGTCTGTGTATATACACACACACACACACACACACACACACACACACACACACTCTTATATTAACTTCAGCAACATACAATTAAACTTCACAGATATGATGCAAAAGAATACAGTATGTGCTTGTGTGATCTTAGTAGAAAATTTTATCTAGGAAATGGAAGTAATTTGGGGTGAGGCTTTAACCATTTGAGCTAAAATTTTCCATGTCTTGTGATTGCCTTAGGCTGAATTTTTAAAAATTTTCAGCAAAAATTATTCAACCATTTCCTAGAATTATGTTGGAGGTGGGGGGGGGGGGACGACACACTGCTGTGCAAATGGTTTTTTTTTTTTTTAAACTTTCAAGACGGTGTCACCCCAGTATCAAAGAGGTGCCCTTAGCAGTCTCAGTGAAAATCCACCCAAATTTGGCAGTCTCTGAAAAAAATCATCATTTGCAAATGCTCAGTATGGGGTTGATAGACCCTGGCAGCCAAATTCTCTGAAGAGTCTGTCTGCACTGAGCGTGCGCCAGTCCAGGCCTGCGAGGGCTGAGCAGAACTTTTCCTACAATGACTCCTCCTGGTTTCTAGGGCCACTGTGGCATTTGAACTATAATATGGGAGACTCTTTCCTGTGTGAAGGAGCAGGGGGTGGGGAGGGGAAAGAGAGGCTGTAAGAGGAGTCCAGGGACAGTCTGGGTACAACAGGAGCAAAGGTTGACAGGGACAGGCCTGGGGGTTAGAAGCAGAGACAGGGCAGAGGGGCCATAAACCATAGAATATACTCTTTTCCAGAATCAAGAATAGAGTCTGGGATTACTGAGGGTTGGTCTACACTAGAAAATTAGATCGACCCAGCGACTTCACTCAGGGGTGCAAAATCCACACCCGTGAGCAGTGTAGTTAAGCCGACCTATGTTCCTGCGTAGACAGCAGTAGGTCGATGGAAGAATTCTTCTGTTGACCTAGCTACTGTCTCTTGGGGAGGTGGATTACCTACACCAACAGGGGACCTAAGCCAACAGTCTAGAAGACACTATTATCCATAGGCCCCTTTGTAACTTAAAAATGTTCTTTGAGTGATTCTGATCTTGTTTACACCAAGTTAACATTGATTTAACTCCCTTGACTACTTGTGGTACATCTGGTTGAAAGCTGAGCTTACAAAAGGACCTTGGAGTCCGATCCTGCAAGGTGCTGTATGCTCCCAGGGAGGTGCTGCACACCCTCACCACCCATGGGAGTGGATGGGAATTGAGGGCACTCCTCATCTCCTTGAAGTTGCTCTGCATCTTGTAGGATAAAACCCTTAACTTCCAATTTCCTGCAAGTAGGCTGGTCCTGCAAGTACGCCTCACCTATAACTCACTGAAGAGAGGCCAGGTATGCAGGATTTAGACCATCATTTGTGCAGTTTACAATACTGTTCTCTAATGTAATTGTTTAAAAACATATACTTTCCCTGTCTATTGTACACTGGTAAACATGACATTCTGGTTTTGTATGCTGTTTTTGTGGAACTTTTTAAAATATGCATGTATAGCATGTGTGTTTGTACATCAGTTCCTATATTTCAGAAGAAACTGCCACAGAGAGAGATGGAGTCCAAAGCTAGTTGGTATTTTTAAACTGAAATTAGATTAGTTGCTTTGATTATTCCATTGTGAGCCCCAAGTTATATTTTAGTGTCCTTCACCTTTTCCTCCTTTATTATTTATAACCCACACTCTTTGAGCAATGACCAGGACTAATCTGTAACCTTCTGTCCTTCTGCTTGATTCGCTCTCTTTTGAAACTCCAAAATTGAAGCGAACATTCTCAGACTTTCTGTTAAATATAATACATACATACACACACATACATCTATATATATTTATATATATAAATTCCATATTTCTGATTCTGCAGTAAGAGTTACTTGAGGATTCATTCTCAGTAGAGTTGTTTCAAAGGAAAATGTAAAAGGATGAAGTATAAATTTGATATTCATTGTATTATAATATCTCTCGCACACACATGCACATGCGCACCAAATAGTTATATTTGGCCATCTCGATTGTTAGTCTAATGCATGTGGAGGTTTTCATGGATTTTGTTTCCCATGCAATGTTAGCTGCACCTAAATAAATATAACAATTCATTTGTGCTCACTCTGCATCATAAAGAAGTGGGGCATAAAACAGCATTAGTGGTGAATCCCCTGAGGACCCAAGAACCTCACAGGGGTCTGGTCCTCTGAATGGTCTCTGTCACTCCCTAGCAGCTAATGACTGAAACGGGATCCATTGCCACTGGGAGCTTTTAATTTCCTTACCTTGTACTGTTTGCTCTGATCCAATGCAAAGTGACAGCTACCATTTCAGTACAGCTCATTAACAGCTTTTGCACAAGACAGCAAGTACCACAGCTTCATATGAGCTACATGCCCATGATCTGCGTTCATGAAGGCTACAATTCTGCCTTTGGACAAGATGAAAAATAATGTAGTTGCAGGCATAACAAATGCAGCATCTTAAATACCTGGGAAAAACAGAAGGTATATTTAAGCTTATCTTGGTTCTCAGGGCTCTTCTTGGGGCAAAACAATTACCGTCTGTACTCTAGAATAACTTGGGAAAACTTCAGGCTTCATTTGCTTGGTGAAGATCCAGTGTCAGCACACAAAGCACAGGGAGCATGTAACAAAAAAAGCTTTCCCGAAAAGTTAGAGTATGTCAGGGCGAGGCAAGAATTCACAAAAATAATTGGAAAATGAAAGTGAGAATTCGCAGATTCTGAATGGCACATGCAAGTGGATAGAATATCAAACTTATGCCTGTCAAGAGCTGACAACTAAGACTAGAATAACTTTTGTGCATTACATGTGTTTTGTGTTTATATTAAAAACAGCAAGAGGCAATTACATTCTGCATTACTTCAGGTAAACTGGACCTCAAAAATGAATGAGAATCTTATTTTACATTATGTATGTGTCTGTACAGCATGTGCAAATAAGGATAATGTTGTCAGATTGGTAACAGCTTTGAAAATGTCTTTTTCTTTTTTATCATTTTAGAGAGTCACAGGTATAGAGAAAAAAGAAAGAAGGAAGGCTAAGCCTCCAGACATCCTCTTTGCACTGCTCTGGTGTAATGGGACCATAAAGCTGCTTGGGATTCCCCCAACGGAGGGAAACCCATCCCTTTCAAATCCCTCTGGTGTTGGGGGAGTAACAGGAGAGAGATAGGAGGCATGGTTAAAGCATGCTGTTGTCTGGTGATCCTCAGCTGGCATAAGAGTCCCATAAAGGGCCCATATAAGCATGGGGTATAGCAGCTGTGAGACTGCTCTAACTTGTGCTGTTAGCCCCAGGCAACCTCAGAGATGGTGGTGGGGAGTATATAGGGGATGTATATAAAACTACCTATGCCTCCCTGTACTTGCGTCCTGACTTCGAGCACATTTTGACCAGACCAACAAGGAGGAATTGAACATCCTCAACTTTGATTGACCACAGTGAAAACTGAAGGTTTTTTGCATCTCTAGTAGTTGCTCATCAGCAATGTAGAGAATTGAATCTACAGTGGAGGTGGTGGTTTATAACTGCATAACAATGGAAAGACTTGGTACCACAGTTAGGAGAAACATTAAACTTAAGCATAATGCCACAAGTCAGTAAGGTGCAAACTCCAATAAGTTATGTGATTCAGCCTCCTGGGTATCTGAGTCAGCGTAATTAAGTGTAATTGAGAAAACATCACCAAATTTCTGAATATTGGTAATTTAGGCCTTTCACCTAACCCTTACTTCTAGTTGTTAGTGAGATTGATTTTAGCCTAACTACCGTGAACAGCTTTTATTAGTGCCATGGAATAAATATCACCAGACACAGGTAACATCAACAGAAATTATATGCTGTCATTACAATGAGATGCCTGGGCCAAAACTTGTGATGGGTTTATAAAAAGGCTGTAAAATATGCCAAGTGATGTAACAGATTCATTTTAAGGTAGCAATGGGAAGTTCGTGTACTGAGATTTTAAGAAAAAAGTTCAAGATCAGGCAAGTATAATTCCCAGTCACAGTGGACGGGAGGTTGGAACAATATGATCGCAAACTAGGAGTGTTGCACAACTTGGCTTGTAGAGGCCAGTCGCAACACTGCTCATTGACAGCACACAGTGCCTATGATAGGCAGGGAGTAATACCCTGAGAAACAGCTAATCTCACAGCTTCTCAGGACGCTGCACATAGGGACCCAGATAGTTGAGGACTATCATGAGCCACCAGTCTGAAAAATACTGAAAAAGTTTGTTTCATTTACATCAGAAAAGATACGAAGCATTTTCAGTTAACAGTGTATTGTAAATATTAAATAGGTAAATGTATTCATCATGTAAAATATGCTACTGTATCTCATAACTTCGACTTTCCTAACAACTGTGTTCCCTTTCCTCTTGCATTGGTCACCCTCTTATTTAATACTTAATGCAAATTATTCTTTTAAATATCAACAATTTTGTGTAATAAAAAGTAACTATAATTTACAACATGTGACAATATATGAATCTCAGGTTATATCTTCTGCATATGTACACTTGATTTTAAAAATATTGAAACAGGTGAATGTATTTAAATTGTTTAATAAAAACAAGTAAAGGGAACTTTTAAATTAATGCTACATCCAGTGTATTTGGGCATTATCAGTATATTTTGCTAAATATATTGCTATGAAAAATGTAATGTATTTTCAATACAACAGTATCATATATTTAGGTATTAGACCCAAGTTCTAAATTCATAATATTTATAACATTTTCAATATTGAAATGTTTGGACAACAGTGTATTTGGGTAGGATTTTAAGATTCTTTCTTCAGGCAAGCAGACAGAGGTAAGCTTGGAAGGGGTCTACTTCATTTTACAATCCACTTTTCAGCAGTTTATACCAATATAGGGCTGCCTTAACAGGACATTCCTTTGACATACTCTATTACTGGTCACACCCTTTTTCCAGCTACCCTCCCCTTTTCCAACCACAGGATCCTTAAAGGCTTGTCTACCTGCAGAGTTGCACTGACTTAATATAAGGTGGGACTTTTAAAACTGATTTAATTAAATTAGTTCAAAAGGCTGAGTGAACATTCTCATTTCTGTTTAAGCCATTTTGTCAACATATATTAATTAGAACAGCTTATGCCCAACTGAAATAAACCACTCTTAAACCGAATAAATGTTGCAGCTAAAGAGTCGGTGTAGGCAAGGTTTAAGTGAAGTTTGTACCATTGCACAATCCCAAATGAATGCAAAGTAGATTAACCTGATATTTACCAGTAGTAATTCTACCATAGGATTTTGCACAATCATGTGTGCAAATATCAGGTCAAATTCTCCCTTCTGTCTGTATGCAAAACTCCAATTTAGGTCAGTGCATTCCATGTTCAGAACAAGGGCAAATGGCTCATTGTGAGCTGACAGAGAAGACAGGAAAGGAACAGGATGACATCTAACATATCTGGTTGCTGGATTAGCTTTTAAACAACTTTTGAGAGTGAGTTGCAAACCTTTGGTATATTACCTATCACATAAATAAGTCGAAATCTGTAAAGTCTGTTTCTCATGATCAATTGCAAATTACTTATTTACATACACTGGTCAAAATTGTTTTTCACTTCCAGCTCTAATTTCTCTGTAGGATCACTAGAAAAACAAACAAACAAAGAACTACTCTGTGCCTTATCCTGGGGCCTTATTCACACACCAGTCCCACTGAAGTCAATGACAGTGATAGTTGTGATGTAGAAGGGTTGCAGGAGTGCATTAAATTCTAGGGTCAGATACTACCCAGGGAGGTGCATGAAGGATCCAATTGATTACAATGAGAGATAGATTGGATTCTGGGTGGTGTGCATAGCTGAGATCAGTATTTGGTCCAAAGCTGGAAGAAAACATGCATGACTGCATTTTCCAAAATAGGCTGTAAATATGGACACGTAAGAATGTGCTTCTGAAATGAGCAAGTTGTGTTTGCTCATACAAGTTGAGCTTGTTAAGAGCCTAACTACCTAATTCAATATAGCCAACCCCGAGTATTCAAAAATTATGAGAGATTTAAAAATCATGAGATTTTAAAATTGATAATTTTGGGGTTCTTTTTATTTGCTCATTGGGTTTGAGGTTTTAGGGTTCATAGTTTGAAGCTTTTCTCTGCAGCCAGGAGGTCTTAAATCTTCCTTTTTTGAAAAAACAGATGCTGTGATTCTCATGTACTCACATGACTCCAGCAGTTGGGTCTTTAAGAAAAATACTAAATATCACAAGCTGGTAATGAAGCATTTTGCACATTCAAATATAGTTTATGTACCTACATGTGAATGTGTATATATGCAAAAAAGGTAGGCATGCAAATTTGGAGACTAGGCCCCTTTAAAATATTGTTTTCTTTTAGGGGGGGCAGGGGGGGATATCATGTTTAGAATTAGACCCAAAAAAGTGATGGTCAAATCAGCAGAAAATTTAAGTCTCATGAAGGAAAAATATAGCTTGAGATGGGAGTTTAGTGGTTCTTTTGCTGTGTAAAGACCTGTTCTCAACAGGCCCAAGTCAAATACCCTCCATTAGGACCTGATTGTGAGCCTCTGATTCTGACTGGTGGGCAGTTGCTCACATGAGTAGTACCATTGACTCCAGTGGAACCACTCGTATGATGAACTGTTTGTCACTGTTAGTAAAGGATTCATGAATTGGCCCTTAATGTCTTTCTGAGTTCTTTTAAAAAACTAATGTAGAAGGAACAACATAATTGTAGAAGCGGAAGGAGCTGCTGTTGCATGAGGTCATCCAATTTGCTGTCACCTTTCAAAAAACAAACAAAAAAAACAGTAACCTTTTGAAAAATGCACTAAAGTGTGCAGCTTGACTGTCTAAGGGTATTTTTCCCTTCTAAGATTTAAGATTAGGTTATTTTAAAATATCCGGTCTTAATGGTATATGTCTTTTTAAACCATAGCATTGTCAGAGATTAGATTGAAAAACCCCAATTGTTTCGTTTTAGTTTTTTTAAGATTTAACCAGATAACGGGGTAGATGTTTCCTGGGTTCTTTTTGGGTACTAAGCAGTATGTCTGGGTTCGGTTGCTATTGCTGCAAGAAAAAGGAAATAGTATTTTTAAAAAAACATTTAATTAAATGACAACACTTGGGATTTCATTTAGTTCACATTACAGAAGGAATTTAGACTTTCCCTGCTACCACCTGCTGCCAGGCTGAGCAGTGAGCATTGTTACTGTGTCTTACAGATGCAGGTGAACTTAGTGCTGAACCACTTTCACAGTCCAGAAAGCATGACATTCCTTGTTACCAGTGGGAGGAAAGGCTAATTGAGAAGTGTGTATAAAAGCTGTAATGAGTAGCATTTACATGTATTGATTAGAAGTAGGGCCACCGTCTCTCATTTATCACCACCAGCAGCTGTGAAATTTTCCCCACGTCGATTGGCACGGCTCATATTCCCGCTCCTCTAGTTCTTTATTGCTTTTTCTCCCCCCTCCCCTTCTGAGCCAGAATGCTGATCCACCAGCTGGAATGGGCTGGTAATTACTCCAGCTACTCCACCAGCTGCCACAATTGCCAAACCGCTGGAGTGAAAAATTCCATCCCGCATTTCCGATTTTTTACATTACCACTGCATAATCATATTTGACGAATAATTAACCTGGGTTAATACTTCAGGGAGCCATTTGCAAGTAAATTGATAAGCTGAGTGCTGTAAAGGCTCATGAGGGCTAAAGGCTTTAGGCAACTGTACACCACAGCCCACTGACTAGACTGTTTTAATATGTGTGCACCTCCCGACCATCTTAATTAAGAGTGACCTGTGGGTGCTGTCCTCCATACTACTTAAAGTTAGTGCGACTCAGGCAGTGCGGGGAAGTGGGAGAGGAGAAAAAACTCAAATTGAACTCTGTTGTATCTGCTTTCTGGAAACCGGGAACTGCACATGAATATTTGCACTCTTCCCCCTTGTCTTTAATAGCTAATTTTCTTCTTTAGGGTAAAGAGCTGTATCCTGAACTATTAAAGTCAATGGAAATTTTGCCATTGACTTCAGTGGGAGTAGAATCAGATCAGGCTTAGTGGCTGGTTCAATATGATGGATAATAGTGGCTCAGGTCAATTAAAGAGCAGGAGCGTGCCCTTTTGAACATGCATCAGTGTATATTTTAAGTTATAGGGGATATTCTTTTTCAAGATTAGTGTATTTCCTTTAGGCCTGATCCCGCAATATCAAAATCAATGGCAAGCTCCAATAGATTTCAGTGGTTCACGATAAGGTCCAGTATGTCTTCATTAAACTACCACTTTCAAATAATGGTTGGGGTTTGGTGTAATTCAGCTAGGGGCTAGGAAGCTATTTCTGTGTGGCTTTCAGTTGGTTTCTGTGGGAACATTAGTTGGAGCAGAACATTTTGGTTTCATTCTTTGCTTTTAACTCAGATGCTGCTACTTATTTCTGATTTTTTTAAAAAATACATATTTATTTGCATAAATATTATATAAAAATTTCACTTACAGAACACACTTAGTTACAAATATAAAATAATACTGATAAGTGGGTGAATCAAGCAAAACTCCTGTTGCAATGAACAATATAACATTTGCAAAGTTTTAAAAACCTAATTTTAAGTTCAAGTTGATGGCCCTTATCTTCCTAGCTCTCTGTGGCTCACCTCTGAGCTGATAAGTAGCCCGTGCTCATTCCCCTGGTTATGCTGTGGTTTTTGTCCCATTTGTGAAAACCATTGCACTGAACATCTTAGCTGATTTCTGTGGCATTTTCAGAGTCAACAATTGGGGCCTTTAGTTCAGAGCATGTTTCTGTCCAGATAGTTTCCCCTTCGTTTGCTCATTTGTTTTTTGCCCTACCACTGTAGGCAGTCTAGACATTTACAGGCAAATACTGTTCCCGATGGTGACCTCTAAAAGTAGCTGAACCCAATGGTTCTGGAGCACATCTTTGGACAGACCATGCAGGGAGTCTTGCCAATTCTCAAGATTTTTTTGAGTCTTATTTTGTGATTTTCTTAAAATCCATTTCCTATCTTCATGTGATTGTGAGAGAATCTCAGCTTTTATTTTAAAACAAAACATAAATTGCTGCCCTTCATGGTTGCAGAGAAAAGCTTGAAAATATGACCTACGTGCACACGGAAGGCTCAGAAATCTGAATGTAAATAAAAAGAATCCCACACTTGTTATTTAAATCCTGTTGATTTTTGGGAGCCCCGACTCATGAATTTTTGAATGCTTGGGGGTTGGCAATCAGAGTCAGACCCCCTGTATACCATGGGGCATGGTGGAGTGTTTTGGAGTAGTTGTTCACATGCCGGGAGGGGAGGGAGAGAGTCTGTGAATTTTATGCAGATTCACTAGCCAAAATCCTTGCATAGGTGGCACATAGAAGACCATTACTAATATGCCTGGAGAACAGTGGGGCTGTGCAGATGCTCCACACGCTCACTGAATGGCAAGAGTCTCTATCCTCCCTACTCTATAGGTAAACTCCCTGTGCGAAGTCCTGATACATAGGCATTTCGCAGGAGATGAGAACTCGGGCTCTTTATGGATACTATCGCTATTCCTTTGAAGATATTAAAAGATCAAAAAAAATAACTAGTGCAGCATGATGAGCTATTTCACCTCTAAATGAACATAAAATCTACTAGAAGTACTTTTATTAAATAAAAATGTAACTTGTAAGGCTTTAACAGATGAATGCGCTTTTTCATATTATTATTCGTTTACCTAATCTACAAGGAGGATGGAAATTGTATTATTTTGAACAAGACCTTAAAACTGAGGCTCTGTCCTGTGCCAGACTTTTGGAAACCTGGTCTCCCTCTTGCAGGCCAACTAACTGTGGGAGCAAATCAGGTAGTTAGATGTTAAACTACAGTGCAAAGATACTTAGACCCTGATCATATAGCTGGAGTCACTACTGCAGACATATGCGCCTGTGTGGAGCCTTTATTGAGGGCATGGTGAAGGGTTTGCAGTGGGGGATCAGATTGTTGGATAAAGGACTTAATTTTTATTCACTTCTTAACCAGTCAAAACTCTCATTAAATCAAAGGGAGTTTGGCCTAAGTGCTGAGTAGAAACTGAGCAGGAGCCTCAGGATCGGGCCCATTCAAGGTCATGTCTAAGGAATTAGCTTTTCAGTTTGTATCGCTCACCCGCCAACCCTCTCCACAATGCAGCCTCGTCTGTGTTTTCATTTGCATATGGCCAAACCGCTATCTTTCTTACTGGCTACTCAGCTAACTGGTTTTGTGCATTTTCTCTTTAAAACCTAAATAGAATTGCATGTGATGACCTGGTGATTTCAAAAAAAATATTCCTATCATGCTGTATTCCTCTGATATGTGAGCAGACTGTTCCTAAAGTGGGGCTTGTATACATGCGAGACAGAAAGTCAGCACTAGGCATTTGTCACTGTGTGAGGTAATGCAAGGGAAAGCAGTTCCTTTCAGAGCTCAACTGTAGCACTAAGTGAAATCAATGGCCAAACAATCTAACACAATTGGTCACATATTGATAGAATTAAACACCGCTGTTAACGTGACTTGTCATTGATCTGACAAAAACAGAGTCGAGGGTAAAAGTCGCCTGAAGCCTTTAGACTCTGTGTTTATGTAGCAAAGGTTGGGAAATTATTCGCTCCATCTGCTTCTAACATAATTTTTTATTTTCACTGACAATATTCTTCACTCTAGAAATACTTTCAGAACTTTAACCTCTTCATTGTCAGAAACAGGGGAGGGAAACTGGCCTGTGCAGTTAAAGTTCTGATTTGGCATAGTACTGTCAGGCTGAATACGTGCTGAAATTCCATTAAAAGAAGTTAGCTGTAAGCAGGTGGAACTTCATTAGTCAGTGGATATATTCTAACTCACACAAGGGCTAAATCAGGCGTGTAAACCAAGACAGTGGAAAATAATACACTGACTTTGGTTGGACTAGTTGCATGAGGCAAGTGAGCAGGAGTTGGCCCTACATGTGTGTGTGCGCCCCACTGTCCTCTGTTGGATGACATATCAGACCTGCTCAGTGTGCAATCACATTGACTTACAGGGACTGGTTTACAGACAATAGAAGGCCAAATGCCATTGACAGCTTTTGAGGAATTCTCCTCTAGCACTACTTGAAGTCTGTATCAATAAAGATACTGTATTGGGAGTCAAATACAGTATCTTAGGTTTTATCCCTGATGCTGCACATGTGTAGTTCACCTGAAGACCATAATGTTTGTATGTAGGAAGCCAAAGCGTATCACAGTATGGAACCTTCTAATGAATTGTAATAATTGCCTTGCTTGCTATAAAGAAATGCCTAATGTATGTTTCAACTATCTTAGTATATTTTCCAAAATATCTTGGGCCAGAAATTGTTCCTTGAAGAAAACTATCTTATGTAGATACCATAAAGTTCTAAGTCTTAGTGTCGTAGACATGTGCTTTGGGCTTGATCACAGAGCTGGTAATACTTTCTAGACAGTGGTGCAAGTAGAATTCATTTCTTACCGGTACACTGCACCAGCTAAAGGGGGGGCACATGACTCTGACTGGTATGGCGTACCAGGCCGTACCACCCTACTTGCATCACTGTATCTAGAGCACTATACTGTGGTCAGCAACTCTAAGTCACAGGACGCTGTATATATAAATTCATATCCTATCAGTAACTCGTAGTCACTGCATGTCAGCACCACACTTTGTCGCCATTCACAATACCAGAGAAAGAATTTTCACCTGTTCTGTGTAAGAAATCACATCTTACCTCTCTTTTCATGCCGGCTCGCTTTGCTGTTTGTTTCATTTGCTAGAGTTTCTCCACTGTGTTAGCAATTACAAATATTTGATTTTTCTTGGTAGTTTAAAAATATATTTGTAATGTAATTTATTTTTATTCATCTCTAGACTGCTGCTAAAAACCAGAAATTCATGATGGTTACGGTATTAAAAACTCAGCTAGGTAGAACATTCCAGCCATGACCAGGAATGTGTTGGCTGTGCTGCTGAATTTGCCAGCAAGCATGTTTTAACATTCAGTTGCTCTGAAAGGAACATTAATGGATGACCTAGCACTGCAAGTACTGTTTGAGTATGAGCAGCAAAAGTTTCTACATACCTGTTATCTTTTTCCTTTCACATTTTGGTTTGCTAGCTAACTACAATGTTGGATGATAAACATCTCCCAACATTGTTAGCAGTAGACATCGATGACGGATTGTTGTAGCCCATGACAGCTCTGATGGTAAGATTTGCTGTTCAGTAAGTGTCCTAGGCACTCTGAGGCAAATGATCATGTCTCCGCTGTTGACATGCCCTGAGCTTCCCTTTAATTTTATGAGTCTTTCATAAACCTTGAGAAAATGTTGGAGGAGGGAAAGAAAGCCCTTCAATTTAAACAGCAACTGACTCCTGGGAATCAGAAGAGACTTCTGCAGCTCATTTGTTCTTCTGGGAACATTACAGAAGCAGACGAGTGCTTTCTGCAGAATGTGAGTTTTCCCAAGTTTATTAGCAGGAAGGTGCGTGTTATCTCCTCAGAAGGACAGCTGCAAGGATACCAGTGCACTTGTCATTGCATTTTCTTAGAAACTCTGAGGGACAAAGTGACTGTGCTAATCCTTCTGATCCATGGCCAGGCAGCGAGAGAATCCAGTCTCAACTTCATTTGATGAGTCTGTGAAATAATAATGTAGACTGGCAATATGAAACACAGAGAATATCACCCCATATAACAATCTAATGCCATACCTATGAGAATTCCCAAGAGAATGTGGTATTTAAGGCTGCATGTAAACATTAAGGGCCCGGTTCAGGGGTGAAAGAGTCCCATTGGTGGAAAGTCTGCCTGGAGGGTAGATTGATAGTAGTATAAAGCACCCGCAACCTCAACTCCTTCAGTGGCTCTCAGGAAGCCATGACACTACCTAACTGTGTGCAGCACTGGCAAGGCATGAGGCAAAACTAGGTTACACAGGAGATGTGCTAATTCAATGTATCCCCAAGCAGACACTGCTAGCAGGACTTCTTTGGAACCCTAGCAGAATCCTAAAGATCTCTCCCTTGGCAGAGCTCCTTGGAGAGGGCAGCAGTGCAAACACTGCCTTCCTTCACATGGAGTGAATCCTCCCTTCCAGTGCAGCAGCTCCTCTTTGCACAGCTCTCACCCATCTGTGCCGGTAGTGTGAACTGAGCCCTGTGTTTGGAAAGTTCTACAAGCTTGAGAGGCACCAACACAAAATTCCTGTTGATGGAGGCAAGCACCCGAAATTGCCAACCATAAGGCCATTGAGTTCAATATATAGAGCAAGAACAGGAGTTCTCCTGCATCTTTCCACTAGATAGACGGGATGGCTTTAGAAAAGTATGTTGGGAGTATGGTGAGGGTGCTTAGGACACACCAGCCTACTCTATTCAATCAGGAATAAATGATGTAAGATGGGTTCTCTGAAGTTCTCCAAATCACAACAGCAAATATAGTTCTACCTACCCATCCATTTGTTACAGGCAGTTTGAGAACTCTTTGTAAGATATGTGTAGGTGCATATATTGGCTTTTCAGTAAGGGGCAAGGGACCTTCAAGAGTCTTCTTTGTGGTAGTGAAAATTTCTCTTGGAGAGAATGTAAGGGGCACATCAATTTAAGAGACAAGTAGAGCCACAGAGAAGTTCCCCAAAGTGGTTTCTCAGCTGTTTGCTTCTTTGCATTTCCATTCCTCTAATTGGGAATGAGCTTTTTATTATAGTAGCCATTGGAAACAGAAGTGGCTTAAGGAAATCAAAGATTTTGCAGTCACTTATTGGGCCTATCATCAACACATACCTTAAGTTCTAAAGTATTGTCCCTCTCACTATAAGTTTTAATGAAATCCTCAAACTTAGCCTGGGACTTATAGTATTTGTTTGGATGTCAGTGATGAATACCTTTGCATTATAATGATCACTGAACAACACTGGTGCTCAGAAATCTGTTCAAAAGACATATTAATTACTTTTTTTTGAACTCTGTCTGAATAGCTCACTTTTAGAGAAGAGGATCAGAAACAGACTCTTTAGCTAGAAACCATCTCCCTTCACTAGTATAACAAACTTTAAAACTAAATGAGGAGCTAGTTAAATAACTGGATATTACCCTCACATTGACATTACTTGTAATGGTCTTGATTTTGTTTAATCACTTTCACTACTGTTTACGTATACTAAGAGAGTTAGAATTAGATATTTTAGATACACTTATCATAATGATATATTGTGGCCACAAGAGAAATTTTAAACTGTGCTTCCAGTTGAATGAGGTTTCTTTCTGCTGTCTTTAGCGTTTCATGTCCATGAAATGTTTAGCTTTTATTACAGCTTATTTACACAGACTAGGACTGAACATTTTCCCTTAACTTAGACAATTGGCTGATCAAGGACATCTCTTTAGAAGTGGTTGAGAGATTCATAATAAATTATCATAGATCTGTGAAGCAAGCTTCATAATAAATGTACCCCAAGTCCTGTCTAGTCCCTAGTCCTGCAATTGGAATTCATAGGAGCCCTGTTTGGCATGTCTTGGAAGAGAGCTTGAAAAAACTTGGCATAACAGACTATATAAGATAAAACCATGAATATCTGCCAATACTTTTTAAAGAAATTTTGTGCTTAATGGCCTCAGCCATATTTGTCATGCATAGTATTCAATGGGTCTTTCAATGGATTGACAAGATGGAATAGAGACTGGCCAAAGAAATGGATGAACCTTTAATCGTCTGTGATCCAAATTTTTCTGACAGTGAATACCGAATTATTAGCAGCCCAGATAGGCCCTGATCATACAAACATTTACACATGTCCATAATTTTACTCACGTGAGTAGACCCACTGATTTTAGCAGGAATATTCACATACAGAAAGTTACACATGCACATAAGTGTTTGCAGAATTAGGGTCTAGATAGCTGCTAATAATTTGGTATTCACTTCACTGAGGCTATTGTTTGAATTCTTCCTTCTGTCAAACCAGGCGCTTTAGTAATCATGAGTCCAAATGCACAGGGCTCATAGGGAACCATAAAAACCCTAATAAAGATCCAAAAATAGCTTTTCTATATATAACATTGTTATAACATTAAAGTACTCTATCTTGGGACCTACTAAGACTAGAAGCGAGAGCTGAGACTCTTCTCTTTCAGCATAAAATACTCAACTTGATCTCTGCAGTGTCGTGAAAGATTGGGAACCTTAACCCTGTCACTGAAGCAGGAATGGATATAACTTGATTTGGGTCTTGGGCCAGTTGAATTTTGGGAGGAAATTCCATGTTTTTTGAGGGGTGAGAAAGAAGGAGAAAGCATCACTCTGGCAGTTTGATTTCTTTCTGAAAAAGTCAGCTGCTTGAAGCTGATGAGGGTGGTTGGAAAGTTACAAAAATTCCAGGAGAGTTAGATTAGTGAGCAGAAAGCAGATGATGCAGTAAGAAGTAAGTGATAAATAAATGTAACACATGCTTTTACAATTTCTCATAGATACAACATCCATATATATCTTTGTATTATTGTTGTTACTATTATTTATTATTTGCAGTACATTATCATATAGAAGCCCAGTAAGGATCGTGGACTATTGTGGTGGGTGTTGTAGAAACCAAGAGTATAAGGACAATTCCTTCCCTGAATAGATCAGTCTAATTGAAGACAGGATGCAACAGTGATGAATATAACAAACCATAGAAAGGAGCAGCTGAAGGAAAACAAAAGAAACCGCAATAAAAGAATGAAGGGCTCCCCACAATGGGAGGTGGCGGGGGGAATAAAACCCTGGCCCCAAGCTCAGTCCCCTGCCCCCCCCCCCAAAATCTGTAATGTCTGTGTTAATAAAGTGAAATGGGAGGGGATGGCGAACATGATGTACCACGGACCAACATTTCCATCAACAGGTGGATGAGTGTATCTAATATATAAAATGTATATATGTGTATGTAGATGTGGGGGTGGAATACTGTACACCTAGACACATACAGCAGACAAAATTCATACCTTGCATAAGGAAATGCAGCAGTCCATTGTCTGGAGTTGCGCCTGCTTAAGCCAGGTGTGAATGTGGCTCAAATCCTATCATCCTGGTGGGGACCACAGTACCTGCAATCAGTGCTAATTCCAGGATGTTTTTGTATGTGCCCAAAAGTCAACCATGAAACTAGTGCTTAGTGCTGCTATCACAGTGCCATTCTTGCCCCATGGAGGAAGCTCCTCTGGAGGGGCAGGATTACCAATGGGTTAGCAGCAGGGATTATTTATGTTGCTGAAATATAGAGTTGCAAACTTTAAGAACAAAACCTTACTTACATAAACCTGTCCACAATGGGCTGCTGAAGGAAACACTGCTGCTGCTCCTCCGGAAATGTTAGCAACCATGCACTGGATCCTGCAAGATACTGGGTACTCTGCCCCTGATCAGTGAAGCAGTTAAGTACATGCCTGATTTTAAGTGTGTGAACAGTATGGCTGATTTTGCTGAATAAGACCTAGAGTGCCACCAAAGACCTTAGACTGTGCAGTACCTCTAGTGAACCCACATAACAACTTTCGCAGGGCTCCAGGCAGCAGGGAGTGATGCCAAGAGGGCTCTGCTTGATTTGACTTACGTGCTTAAGTGGCATGGGTGATGTAGGCTTAAAGAATTTCCCTTATGTTAATATTTGAGTTGAATTAACTATCAGTAAAAAGAAATAACAAGCAATTATTTTACTCTGTATCACTAATTAAAATTACTGATTTCCAACAAAAATAAGTAACTCAAAGTAATTGCTAACAAATTGCAATTATTTTGCTTGTTTTCAGTAATTACTAATTTTTCTTTCAATGCAGTTCTGATGATGTGAAGGTGGGAAGATACCTCTTTTCCAGCCTCTTGCTAACATACAAGGTGGATAATATATATATAGACCAGAAGGGATACAGCTTGGGCTAGGTGGAGCTCTTAGATCCTGGCAAAATGCATCAGTAGCATTGTGGTTTACTTTTCAATTTTATGGGTAGGCTTCAGTTTTGTTTTTTCTTTGTGTGTGTATGTGTTGCTCGGTTTTAAAAAGCCATGTGGCCCACTAAATAGAAATGGCCATAATTAATAGAGGAGTTGCAATATCTGTTACTCCTGGGGAAAGTCTGTGCCAAAGAATTAAAAATTCTGTGCATAATATTTTAAAATTCTGCATATTTTATTTGTCAAAATAACACAATATAATCATCCCAGTTTCAATTATATTGGTAATTTATTTCAAAAGACCTCTCAACAAGTATGTCTGTAACAATACAGAAAACAAAAAAGATTCAGGATTTTTTTTTGGCAAATAGATTCCTTACTAGGCATATTAATTAGGGCTGTCAAACAATTTAAAAAATTGCAATTAATCATGAGATTTAACAGTTGCCATTAATTACAGTTTTAATTGCACTGTTAAACAAATAATAGAATACCAATTTAAATGTATTATAAATATTTTTGGATGTTTTTCTACATTTTCAAATGCATTGATTTCAATTACAACACAGAATACAAAGTGTACTTTATATTATTTTTATTACAAATATTTGCACTATAAAAAGATAAACAAAAGAAGTCGTATTTTTCAATTCACCTCATACAAGTACTGTAGTTCAATCTCTTTATTGTGAAAGTACAACTTACAAATGTAAAATTTTTTTTTACATAACTGCACTCAAAAACAAAACAATGTAAAACTTTAGTGCATCTAAGTTGAAGCATGAAGGGACATACGAATGTTGAGCATATCTGGCATGTAAATGTCTTGCAACACTGGCTACAACAGTGCCATGCAAGTGCCTGTTCTCACTTTCAGATGACATTGTAAATGAGAAGCGAGCAGCATTATCTCCTGTAAACATAAACAAACTTCTTGTTTGTCTTAGTGGTTGGCTGAACAAGAAGTAGGACTGAGTAGACTTGTATGAAGTGAATTGAAAAATACAATTTCTTTTGTTTCTTTTTACAGTGTAAATATTTGTAATAAAAATAATATAAAATAAGGACTGTATACTTTGTATTTTGTATTGTAATGGAAATCAATATATTTGAAAATGTAGGAAAACATCCAAAATATTTATAATAAATTTAAATTGTATTCTATTATTTGTTTAACAGTGCAATTAAAAGTACGATTAATCACTATTTTTTAAATTGAGTTAATTTGTTTTGCATTAAGTGTATGCATTACTGCAATTAATTGACAGCCCTAATAGTAATACCTAATGTTGAGTAATAATTCATTTAAACTACAGTACAGAAATGTATTTCCCACACCCTTCAGAAGCCGTGCAAAGGCTTGGGAGAGTCAGGGGTAACAGAGGAGCTGAGAGAGAGGGATTTACTGGGAAGAGCCTGAGAGTGAACCTGGGGGGTTGTTGCATGTGGGTGAAGAGGTGTGGAACAGTGGGTTTTTTGGGACGGGATTGTTAGGGAGTTGGGGAGCCTCCCCCATGCAGACCCTGGCTGACCCCTAGCCTCTCTCAATCAGTCAGGCATATGTGACCCCGTCCCCATGTGTCCCTGCACCCCCCCATCTTCATATGTCCCTGCATCCCCACTCAGTCACCCCTCCTCCCCTCGTCTCCATGTGGCCCTGCACCCCCACTTAGCCATCCTTCCTCCCCCATCCTCATGTGACCCTGCACCCCCTCAGCCAGCTCTTGCCCCTGTACCATGCGGCCCTGCATCTCCCCACTTCCCACCCCCATTTGGCCCTGCACCCCAACTCAGCCCCCACTCTAGTCTGTCTCCCCCCACTAGCCCTTCTGTACCGCAGTCTGTGACCTCCATAACAGCTCCATGTGCCCTACTCTGTCTGTCCCCCTTCATCCCCCTATATCCCATGCCTCCTCACCTGGCAGGGCGCTATGAGGAATGCAAACTCTGACCCCTCCCTATTGGCTGCTGACTGCTACAGCTGGCTGAGCCAGCTGCCCTCTGTTCTGGCACCACAGCAGCCGCTGGTGGGCAAAAGGTGTAACTACAGAACCTCTTCAACAGAGAGTATTTTCTGTGGAGGAAAAAAAATCTGCAGGGGACATGAATTGTGTATGTGTGCAGTGGCGCAGACTTCCCACAGAAGTAATCTGTAATGATGTCTGCACTGGGTCTGGATTCAAGATACCAAATTAACAAAAAATTAAAGGTCTTCTGTTCCGGTTCCCATCTGTAAGCACATCAGACTAATACTGATCAAGGTTACACTGAAAGAGAAGTATAGAATGTCAGCTTTATATCAGTTCTTATTGTCAAGTAGAGCTGGTTGAAATGATCAACTTTTTGATGACATTTTTCATAAACACTTTTTTGCTGTTTAACTTAGAGAGTGGTGGAAATTTTTGATAAATTTTCATTAAAAAGTTTTTGTAAATTTTACAGGGAAAATATTTCTGCATTTTTGGACTGATTCTACAGGCCAGCTTTTGGAAGGTTTATTATCATCATCATCATCGCGTAGGAACTCCAGTCATGGATCAAGATCCCATTGGGCTAGGCGCTGTAAAACGCAGGTCCCTGCCCCAAAGAGTGCGCAATAGTTTTAGCAAATAAAAAAAATTGTGGGTATGATGGTGAAATTAAACTATTCAATGAGAATAACAGTGTAAAGAGACTAAGGAACCAATTCTGCTAGGTGCAGAGCAACTCCTGGAGGTACTAAGTGCCCCCAATTTTCATTGACCTCAGTAGGTCTGGAGGGTGCTCAGCACCTTTGAGGATTGGTTCCCTTAGTTCTAGAGCAACTATGATGGTGGAGAGAAGATGGAAGGGGTTTGTTTAGGTCAGTACTTCTAGCTCATATTGGGAATGGATGACTACTTGTTTTTCCTTCACCCTCCTCCCCCATATATTCTTATGACAGTGAGTACTATAGAAGGGAGGAGAGCAGAGTACACACATCAGCTAGAAGTATAATATACATTTTGCATACATAGAAATGCAAACAAAATAGGAATAGCAAGATGTTGATGGACAAGAGAAAAATTATATCAGTACTTTATACATCATCTTATGAATAGTTTATTGATCTGTTTTTCTGCAAGCATCATGATGAGATTAGTGCTACATGCATGGAGCTTCCTTAGATACTGGAGGCAAGATTTAGTGATTGGAGTACAGGAGTACATCTATAAAAATCATGATGAAAGTCTTTCTGCTAGCCTGCCTCATAGGTTTGTTGTGAGGTTTGAGTAGCTATTCAATGTTCTGAAGAACTTTAAAGAGCTGTAGAGCTGCTACATATTGATGATATTCATTATTGTAGCCCATCAGTGTTCCATAATGTACAGGAATAACCACTTCTCACACTGTCACTTGTCTTTATTATATGTTGTTTGTTTTATGGTAGCACCTAAAGGCCCCAGCTATGGGATTGAGGCCCTATTATGTTATGCACTGTATCAGCACATTGTAAGCAATAGTCACTGTCCAAACAAAATACAGCCTAAGTCAAACATATGCCTAACTTTAAGCCTGTGAGCACGAAGGGTAGAAGACAGAACATAGTATTATACCAATTGTATAGATGAGGAATTGAAGCACAGAAGGATAAAGGCCCTTATTCAGCAAGAACCTTAAGCATGTGCCTAACTTTAATTCCATGCTTTGACCCAGTGACTTCAGTGGAACTGCTCACGGGCTAAAAGCTCACCTGCTTAAGGACTTGCAGAATCAGGGCCTAAATATCCAAAGTCACACAAGAAGTACATGGCAGAAATGGGAATTGAACCTACATCTCCCAAGTCAGAGTCTAATGTCTATAAGAGCCATCTTTCCTCTCCATGTGAAAACATGAAAATGAAACACAAAACAAAGTTTACTCTCATTTAACACTCAAACGTTTGTACCCAAGTTTATAAACCCGGCTGCCTGAAGTCACAGGAAGCTGCATGTGCTCAGCCAACATACATTTGTATCCCTGTGCCTAGACGTGGATTTGGGAGTCTAACCTTAAGGGCATCTATTTAAAGATTCCAGCCTGGTCTAAATCCGAGGTTCTCAAACTGCAGGGCGGGCCCCCCTTGGGAAGGGGGGGGGGGTGTTGCAAAATGTATTCTGTGGAGGGTCATGAGAAGCTTTAGAGGAAATAAACCCTTACTGCGCACACTTTACCCACAGCAATGAATAACTAGCAACACTCATTCCTCCAGAATACCAAGGCCTCGGATGGCACTGTGCATTTGACTCTAGATGGTGTTGTGCATTTTGATGGATTTCTGTTAAGCTTGCATAGCATTATACAAAGTCGTTCACATCTGTTCGTCAATCCGTTTGCTATGACGCAGTCAGCACATTTAATTGAAGGTAGAAGGAGATCTCTGGATAGCTGTCTCAAGTGGCCAATCCAGGATGGAATTGCTGTGCTCCAAAAAACGGATGCACCCGTCGCACTATTAACAACAGTGTGGTGCAAGTAAGCAGTATCTCACTTAAAATTTGCATTACTACATTTTTAAATGGCTCCTTCTGAATTAGTGTGTTACTGTTATTAATATTTAGTGAGCATTGCATGTTGATTTTTTTTTAATTGGTATATGTACTTGCGTGGTAAAACGCAAGTACATAAACTACTACAGACACAAAGAAGGGGAGTGCAATCAAATAAGTTTGAGAACCACTGGTCTAAATGGCCATAATTCACGGGTTTTGGATAGTGATATACTAATTTAATCAACCTTACACTTTGTCCCTGTGGGAGGCCCAGAGGAACATTATTTGGATGGCTTTGTCCCTGAAGTGTAAGGGGGATCAGGCCAACCAGCAGTGCCCCAGTGGGAAGTATTCAATGCCAGTAAAGTCAATGGTTTAATGGACATTGGATAGAGTTGAGGAAATGGAGGCAACATGCCATACAAAGGCTATACACCCTTGCATCAATTTGAAGCTTGGCAACAGTACTGGTGGAAGTTAATCTACTCCAGTAGAACAGGGGTAGTTATTGGCTGCCCAGTTGGGTGCTCCACAGCATCACTTGAAGCCATATGGCTGTCCTGGCTTCTGCAGTCTTACAGCCTCCAGTTATCTGCAGAGTGATGCACCTTCTCCCTGCCTCCTGTCTAGCTCTGGTTTTTAAAAACATAATAGATTCCTCTCCTTCTTTACCAGGTTTCTTTAAAAAATTAATCAATCCATTATTATGAGCAAGTGGAACCTTCCTAGTTTCCAAATCCTAGACACAGCTGTTGGAGTTATTTTTCTCTCTCTTTAGAATGTTTGTTTCCTAGAAGAGGAAGAATGTGGAAAGAACAAGTTGAATAACCGTGCACATCATGACAATAGATAATAGTGAGCAGCTTTACTGGCCTTTGCTGCTGAAATGCTGCCACTCTTACTGACAAAATGGGCATAGTTACTAAGAAGAATAGAAGAGAGGGTTGAGCTCGTACAAAGGAGAGATTCAAAGCATACTGTACTTACAGAAATTTAGATCAGCGTCTTCCCAAGACAAACATTTGTATTAACCAGTTCTATTATATATCTTTAGAAAACTTAGTTTCCCAGGTTGCCTTTTGTACACTACATTTGTGTCAGGAAGGTACTTCTAAAATAAAATATGCTTCTTCATTTATGAGACATTGTTATTTAGTCTGGTTCACATTGAACCTGCTTGAGTTTCTGTTGCTGGCTTCTTTGGGAACAGGATCAGGCTGTGGAGTAATGATGAAGACCCGGTTGCTGGCAAATTCTCACTTAAGATTTCCTTGGGAGCTTGAGCATGTGTATATCACAATGATTGCTTTAGTTCTTCCCCCTCCCTTCAATTTTTTGGGTGCAAATCCCTCGTATCAAGGAACTGACTCTGAGAGATGCTGAGCATCTACAATTTAGTGTCTCTCATACGTAGTTGTTCCCTGCTTTGCTGTTGGTCCTCCACCTCAGCTCTGTGATGTTGAGTTCAGCCGATGTTCTGTTATAATTGGTGGGATACGGGGATGTACCCATTTTGCGTAGAATCAGTTAGCAGACACTTTCTGCAAACCCCCCACCCCTCCAAAAAAAAAAGTTTCAACGGAAAATTTTCAACCAGCTCTAGTTTGGCCCTTAAAAAGATAGTGCTAATTTCTGTTTTCTAAAAGACTAAAGACTTATATTATCCACCACTGGCATAATTGACTTTTATGGAGTTTGCTTATACCAGTGACAGATGTGGCCCTAACTGCATGTGTTCTAAATATCCTTTTTCTGTGCCACCAAATACACACAATACATTGACAGTGCATTGACTTGCATTGTAGCCTCAAACATGATATTTTCTCTCAAAATTCCATCTATGACAGGTACAGTGATATTTTAGTAATAGATTTTAGGAGACTGGGGGAAAATATGGGATAACTGAAATGACACAGGAAAGATCTGAGATTCTGGAAGTCCCCTCATTTTCAGACTTGTACAGATGTTAGACATGCTGAAGTAAACATCAGGAGAATGAGTAGAATATCAAAGAGTATTTAAAAGTAAAAACTGTAACCCTCCTTCTAATTAATTCACTGACTTTGAATTTGCTATTGCCCTGAATGTCTCATGGAGCTAACTTCATGGTGTGGTCTAATTTCTAGAAAGTGAAATAGACATTAATAAATAAATAAATACAATGCATGCAGTTTAATGAGTGCTTTAACTCACTTTTATAACCACGCTGGCAGGACTACTGCAAATTGCAAGATACAGCATCTAGCTTCTGAATGCAACAATTTATTTAAAAAATTGACAGTTCAGATGATTATTTCTTTTATTATTGACCATTAAGAGTGTTAAATACTTAAGAGTACATTAGAAACATTTTTTAAAGGATATGTACACAAGTGCAACCAGTTGTTGGCATATAGTCAAAATACTTCTCCTTTCCATTTGCATTGCTTCTTGGGAAGCCTTTCAGGAAACTTTTTAATCTTTTTTTGATAAGGAGGAAAGGACTATTTTTGAAGATTAGTTTTGAATGGTAACATTTTCATTTAAAAATTAAAATCGAACTTGCTAAAAGCATCCAGGCTAATTCTGAGGGCTCATTCAGTATTCTGGAAAACTCAGTAAATACAACAAGCACAATGAATGAACTCTTTTATGCATGATCTTTTCCATTACGTTTTTACGCATGTATTGTCTTAATTGCCAAATTGGTCTTATATCATGGCTTACGCAAAGATTGTTTTCAATACACTTTTATTGATGAAAATAATCCACACTACTTCCCATGATTTGGTATTTAATCAAAGGATGGACTAGTTGAAGAGGAAGTGTGATTACTTTTCAACACACTTCGTTAGTTTCCTCACTTTCCCTATTATTTACTCTTCCTTTTAATGCACTGATGTTTTAAAGTTGACATGCAAATCTTTCCTTTATAATTGTACTTCATGTGTAGCAATATGGGCCTCATCCAACAATCACAGTCAGTGGGAGTCTGTTTTGACGTCATTGAATGATGCATCAGGCTCTGAAGTCTGAACTCTCGCTGGATTGGGACCTCCTAGAAAAGAGGCTTTCAGCGTATTTGGGGTATTATTCTGTGTTGTCCTGCCCCTTGTGTAATCATTTGTACCGATGGCATGTCAGAATGGTAGCAGTCAACTACATTCACTTTGAACTGATGTAAAGGAGAGCACAAGGTGCAGGGCAAGAGAGAAATTTTCTTTTTTTAATCTTTATGGTTCCTATCACATCCAGCCTCAGCCATTGACTTCCTCTTTGATGAGATGTCCCTGCACTTAGCCCAGCTTTGCTGTAGTATCAAGTTAGCTAAGGGACTCTGCTGAAGTATGATGCTGGCCTTTGGATGCTCAGGTAAGTGCCTCTTTTAAGTATATCTCACAGTTTTGCAAAGTATTCATTGCAGTATTTTATGTCTTGAAAGATATAAAATATTTTAAAAGCCTTTGCACAACTGTGGCGTCTACTGTCAAGAGGTACTTCTGGCATACCCTCAACAGGCTCCAAGATTCACTAGGGTTTGGGGATGGAGACAATGTCATAGCATAGTGCACATTCAGGTGTCACATCAGAGTGGGAGCCAAGGACAAGAAAAGGACTGGACTTCCCAGGATCTAATATCTGTTTTAGTCTAACTATTTGAGTAATTAAGCATATAATCTTGCCTATGAGAAGGAACTTTGTAAAAATATGGTGCTCAATCCTGCAATGTGCCTCTTTTAACACACACTAGTGGTGAAATGAAGAGGAAAAATAAATGGCATTTGTCCCTTCTTTTTCTGTTTAAGATATTTTAAGAAAGCCTGAAATATTTGGTTTTGTTTCTCTAATTTTTGTGCTTGCTTTTTTACCTTAGAAATATCAGGAGTCCTCCTTGTCATCTTGTCATCCTTTAATTGAAGGGGTGTTGAATCTCTTAACAAATTAACTTTTCTCCCAATTATTGTGGTATTAAGCATTTAAAATAAATTAGCATTATCAAAACCAAAGAATTGAAAGCCACTGCCCCTATTGATCAGGTTCCATTTGCTTGGTATCTGTGATATCATAAACCTGTTGCTTCTCCAGTAGTCTGCAGGCAAAAATAATTTTCTAATGTAAAAAGAAATAGAAAAGAACTTTAATAAAAAACAGAAAATCTTTCAGGCCCTCTTCATACATTCTAAAGAAGCAAACATGGGCTAATTTCTTTTTCCTTTGTAGTTCTTTTAAAGTATGTTTGATGTTAGAGACAGATCGTGCAAAGGAATGTTTCTTACTTCATGTGATTAGTCCTTATTAGGCTCAATCCTGCAAACTAAAACATGAGTAACTTTATTTAGATGAGTACTTCCATTGATATCAGAGTACCCATTTGAGTAAAAGTATTCCTGGACATAAATATGTATAGGATCAGTCCAAATGGGGCTACTCACTTGAGTAAAGAATACTCACTAAGTACAAGTTTCGGATCAGCACCTTGCAGTATCAGCCCCATTATTTGAAAGCCTGCTTTTCAGGACACACAGTGGAAAACAGAAGCAATTTCTTTCATATTGGGCATCAAAATCCATTCAGATTTCCTACAAGAGTCTACTTCATTTCTACTTTATTAAATGTAGTCTTGCTTGTCCTAGTATCAATTGTGTGTGTGTGTTTTCTGAATGTACCCTTCTTTATTTATTGTAATCTGTGAATATTGTATTTTACAGTCTGTAAATTAGATACGTGATTTAATGCAGTGGCAGAACACAAGACTGTTAAAAAATGCCCAATTCCAGCAGGGAAAGCCACAGGATATTTAAAGCCTGGTGCATATAACGTTAATATTGCATTAAGTACGGTGTTATTGCACAGGATGCTTATTGTTAATGTCTGTGGGGAGAATCAGTTCCAAAGATTTCAATTTCAATAAACTGATTATGCAGTTCCACCATATGCAATTAGGGAGGTAGTAATGAAATGGTTATAAGGTCCCTTGCTAGTCTGTTGTTTTTTAATTTTGTAAATAACATCAAGAGCATTCTGGGGGGAAGTGCTTATGTATTTATTTAATATTGATTTAAAAAAAATACACATTTAACATTACCAGTTATTGCAAACCCACTCTCTGCGATGGGAAGAAGATAAGCTATTTCCACATTATTAAATATGGGATGCCAAGGGAATTAAGGAATGTTATCCTTTATATAAATGTATTAAATATTAATGAATGGTGCTTACAGAAATTAATTTACAGCGGCATTTAATTTCCAAATAAAAACCTTTTTGTGGTTTTATTCCTTGGTTGCAAACGATGCATATTTAAAATATATCCCCTTGATAAATAGCGTGAATGACTACAGATTGCTCCTGTCCTATGATTGGAACACTGCGTGCACTTCTCAGGATAAGAGAGACAGGGTGAAGTGGAAAGGGTTTGAATTCAATCAGTGTTCTACCCATGACACAACAAACATCTTGCGGGATGTATTTCCTGAAGGGAAAAATAGTGACAATTCAGGAATTGAACAAAGGTCATTTCAGGCTCGATTCTACCCTTTTGGAGGGAAAAAATTCATCACGGCTCAAAAAAATAATCAGGTTTGTCTGCTTTCCCCAGGTTGTATGGTATGGATTAAGCTTACTGTACATCAGTGCAGCGCAGTTGTTTTGTGTTCTTGTGGCCACACTCATTTTAGGTTTCTTGGGAAGAATTAGTTGAGGAATTTCTTGAATTTATTTCCTGTGGAGCTTTCTGCCTCTTTCAATCAGTTCCCCACTCCTCTGTTGGCAATAATATGTGTTCTGAATTGGTTTTGTGCCTTGTTTTTGGTTTGGTTTGAGCTCCGAGTATTTGGTCTAGACACTGGACTAGGACTCCAGAGGTGAGGGTTCAGACTCCCTGTGTGACGTTGGGCAAAAACCACTTGATCTCTCAGTGCCTCAGATCCCCATCTGTAAAAAGGAGGCTAATAAAACTTCCTTTCTCACACCCTGTGTCTTGTTTAGAATGGATAGACCCGATTCAGGAAAGCAGTTGAACACATTCTTAAATCCATTCCTGTTTATACTTGCCTGAAACAGGGCCTTAAACAATAAGCTCTTTGGGCAAGAACCTGTTTTTGGATATTGGTGCGTGATCATTGAAGTGTCCTTTGGAAACTGTGCATATCTAATGGCAGAATGTGGCCTTAACTCCTTAACTAAAGGCCATATATGTGTGTGTGTCTGTCTGTCTGTCTGTCTATTGGGGGCAATGGGAAGGTAAGGATTAAGGAACTCTGCCAGATACTTTTAGCTTTTTCTATTGAAGGGGAGTAGAAAATTTCATTTGCTCCCCCCTGGAATAAGCAAGGTTCATGACTCTTAACCTCTGGAGGCTGTGTGGTATCTCTGCACATCTCCCTGCCCCTCATTATTATTATCATCATTATTTATAATTGCCATAGCAGCTAGGAGGCCCAATCATGGACCCTGTTGTGCTAGGCGCTGTACAAACACAGAACAAAAAGGTGGTTCCTGCCTCAAGGAGCTTGCAATCTAAGTCTCCTACTCCCATCATCTAGCAGCACAATTTCTCAGGAACCCTGCTCTCTTGACTGCTTCCCATCCTCTCCCTGCTCAGGGGTGTTAAGTGTACAGAGGGTGAAGTAAGCATAAGATGACAGTGATCTCACCCTGCCAGTTCTCTACAGCTTTGAGGGAGGAGGGTGGACTGTGCTTTAGACAGACTGGCCCTCTTGTATTCCCATGGATCCTTGACCCCCATAGCATACATGCAGAGGGGGTTCCACAGGAACAGGGGAAGGGAAGGGTGCTGCTAAGTCTCTGCTTCCCCATTTATGCATTCTACCCCTATTTGTACCCAGTTTAGTTTCCTCCAGGACGGCAAGTAGAGGACATAAATATTCCCTCTATTTTAAGCTATTGACTAATCTGTTTTGGTTTGGATAGGCATGGGACATCATTTTGATTACTTTATTGGGGACATTATATCACATCCCCCCCCCCCACTTAGTCGTCTATTTTCTAAGCAGAACAGTCGCAGCCTTTTTAATCTCTCCACAGATGGAAATTGTTCCATACCGCTCATCATTTTTGTTGTCCTTCTTTGTACTTTTCCCAATTCTAATATATCTTTTTGGAGACAGGGCGACCAGAACTGCACGCAGTATTCCCAGTGTGGGCTTACTGTGGATTTATAGAGAGATGTTATGATATTTTCTGTCTTATTATATATCCCTTTCCTAATGGTTCCTAACAGATGTGCCTATTATTATTGAACATTTATCTTACATCAGAGCCCAGAAGTCCCAATCAGGACCAGGGCTCTATTGTGCTAGGGGCTTTCCAAAACCTAAGACGACACATTCCCTCCCCCCTAGGATATTATAAACTAAGGCCCTGATACTGCAAGGCACTTTGCCTGGGTTTGGGGGAAGGAGGAGTGTAGGTAGGTAGGCTGAGGTAGGTACAGGTGGCTGAGAATCAGAGGAGGATAGGCTCATATCCTGCTCACAGTTTGAGCTACAAAGAACCTTTCAAGAGCTTTCAATCTCAAATTTGCAGGGGTAGATGCTCAACATTGCAGCCATTGTTTATTAAGTGAAGGGGTGATCTGGAGAGGTGACCCACAGGACACCACGCCCTCTTTGAACCAGGCGGAGTCACCACTGGACGAGGTATTCCTGCCACTGGGCCCTTTCAAAATATAATCGGTGAAACTTTTTGAATGTCAGTTGGCAGCCTCAATGTATCCCCACGGACGTCCCCAGTGTCATGGGTCGTAGGGCAACACAGTATATCACGTGCTCCATGGACAAACAGACACAACTAAAAAATATGCAAGAATTTCATACCATATTGCAATTCTCCTCAATGCTGGACTTTGTGGGTGAGACTCATGTCGCTCCGAGCAGATAATGCTACATTCCAGAAGAGACAGCATGAATAGGATGAGTATATGTGATCCCATGTTGGCCTTTGTGGCTGTGGTGGGGCAGTATCCTGGGTTATGCCACAACTTACTCATCTTGGAATAGTCGCCGGACCAGCAAGTGGTCAGGGCGGCCCCGGGGACTGCCTGAATAGCCGTTTCGGGGGCAGCGAGAACAGCAGCGGGTGGGAGGTCCTGGATCACCCCCCATAGCAGCACTCCCCTGCCCCCCAGCTAAGATTTAGTCAGGGGTATATAGTACAAGTCATGGACAGGTCACGGGCCGTGAATTTTTTTATTGCCCGTGACCTGTCCATGACTTTTACTAAAAATACCTGTGACTAAATCGTCCCAATCGTCCCCTCACACACACTCTGAGCATGGATAGGATAGGACATCAATATCCAACACAATAGTCATAAAAGAGAGCATTTGGCATCCTGAAAATGAGGTTATGGTCACTAACGAGATTGGAGGCACTCTATTAAATGACCCTGCAAAGGGGGCTTGGATGTTTCTGGAATGATATATACTGCAGCAATGAATTCATCCCTTCTGATAATGGGGAGGTGTGTGAGGAGATCCATGGGGACGCAGATGGAGATGGCAGAGTACAACCATGGAACATCAACCCTAGCTTAGTATTGGGTCCATACGGGGACAGACTTATTAGCCACTGAGCAGAAAACGACAATTATTTGGAGACAAAGGACTTGTGAAAGGTGTGCATAGGAGAATTTATAAAGGAGGGTAGTGAATGGCTCTCTATATAACTCAGTAATGCCAATCATGTCAGTCGCAGTCACATTGGCAGGTATATTTATGGCTCTCATTGTGGATCATTGTGATGGGGAAGTGTGCCATTACTTCCTTGATCCTAGGCTGCTGAAACAGGACAGTGCTTGTGTCTTAGAAGTTGAATTGACTGCCGCTACATCTGAAAACAGGGATACCTGGAAATGCAGAGTGGCTACTTTGCTCACCCACTGCTCAACAGGGTACTCTGCCTATCAGAGGGCATAATGCTGCCATGGTCAGGCCAGTCTGTGGAAGAGGGAGTACAGAGAGGTTTGCTATCAGATTAGGGGAGCTCTGGGGATGTCAGGCACAAGAACAGAAAATCAGGATTTAAAGGGGTGTCCAGTATAAGACTGGGGCAGTTGGGGAACTATGGATTAGTGCAGTGGGCATCAAAAGGATTGGTTTAGCATTTTGTGGGGCTGTGCCTATGTCATCACTAGTGCAGGTGGTGGCATCTACTCATATAAAGTGCACGGGTAAGCTTTAGGAAGCTTGGGGTGCTTACTGGTATGTGCCTAATCCAGAGCCCATTGAAATCAAGGGAAGTCTTTCCCATTGAAATCTGTGAGCTTTGGATCAGGTCATAAGGAAGCAAATGATTCTACTTTCTGCTTTTGTGGAGAATCACTGGATTTCAGTGTGACGGGGAGTATAAACCCCGCTCTAGGACAGGCGGGCTTACGGAATAGCTCTGGGCCCAGATGACCCCAGGCAGCTGCACATGCAGAGCATGCTCCAGATGGAGGTGGAGTTTAAAAGGAAGTCAGATTGCTCAGAAGGGGGCTGTCAAAGCAGGGAGAAGGTCCTGCCCTATGAGCTCCTGATAAGGATTGCTGCAGCAGCCCCTCTGGTCAAAGAGGAGCTGACTGCTGGGACTGAAGGTGCAGTTAGTACCTTTTCTTCATTACCTGTTGCTACAGACTGCAAAGCTTAAACTATAGAGTCAGGGGGTAGGAAGTGGCCCAGAGAGGGCAGCCTTAAGGTACTCTTGGGTGCTGGATCTTTGGTAACCCTCACGGGACCCTGGGCCTGAGCCCATTGGAGTGAGATGGCCTGGGCTCCCTTACCAATCCCCCTCTGCATTGAGGAGGAACTGACTTCCTAACCACTAGGCCAGGCTTCCGTCAAGCACCAACCATCACAATCAGGACATGGTAAATTTTATGGAGGGCAGTAGTTCCCCTTGTAGGGTAGACCCCCTACTGTGGGTCAAAGCCAGGGTTTGTCTGGAGAGGCATCTGGCAAAGTGCCCAAGCTGCATGCTCCTTTTTTGTTTCTGGGAAAATTAGTGTTGGAGCATTGAAAATTTTAAATGCTGCTGAGCGCTCAGAACCCTGTACAAACTCACCTCCTCTTCACCCCGACAACCATCCCATCCCATCCCTGACACCATGAAATATGTTGGTCAACAAACAGAGTGAGTGTCAAAGGGAGCCCTGAAGATCAGTCAGGATTATATTGGTTTTTAACATTGATTCAGAGACATGTGTTAGAATACACAGTGCTACTTTGGATTTTAGCTCCTGGCTTGCTGCCAGATTTATTCCCGGACACAGTGTTTCACACTCTGCCAGCCTGAGTAAACAATGACTTTTGGTTGTGGAGTTACCATTTCTTCTTGCTATTGGTTGAACTGCACCCCAGCATCTTGTAGCTATTTGAAGAGAGGCACCGCGTGTCTGTATTGCTGTGCTCATTGGGACAAAAGGATGTTGCATTAGAGCAATAGTTTAGTGCAAAACCTTCTGCTGGTGTAAACTTAGACCCACCAGCTATTCCGCTCCTTGTGATGTAAACATGTGAATCTGAAGGCAGTCCCAAGGACTAAAGCAGCAGGTGAAATACTTTGCAAAAATAGAATAGGTCGTAGGCCCTGAAAGTGCAGCTGCTTTAACTACGTTGTGATGTAGTTATCTGCTAACGTTCAAATGCTCCATCTTCATAGGAATGGTCTAGTTTTTGTTGAGCCTAAGTAGTTTGTTTTTGATTACCAGCACCGCATGTCACAGGATCATATGCGTAAGCATGACAGGTTCAGTGCACAGTACTGCATTGTCAATACAAGTAGCTGTACGGTTTGCAGCAATTGAGAGAAGGAAACATTTGACATGACAAAAAACCTTTCTGCAAAGTACTGATTTTCTTAGCAAATTGCCTAGGTATGTGCAGTACTTTTTGACATGCACTAGGGGCTCAATTCAACTCTCATTTAAGCCCCCATCTAGCAAAGCACTTAAGCATGTGCTTAATTTTAAGCATATGAATAGTCTCCTTGAAGTCAATGGGATTACCTGCATGCTTAACGTTAAATATGTGCTTAAGTGCTTTGCTGGATTGGGGCCTTAAAGCCTATTCATGCCAACTAGCACATGGAAGAATTGAGTGCTGTAAGCTCTCACCAGAGTCAGTGAGAGTTGACGATTCTCAGAACTTTCCTGAATTTGGCCCATTAGCGTACACCATGGAAACGCCATTCTCTTCAGTATGGTTCACGATGCAAATGAATGGCAGAATTTAGTGCATTGTGTCTCAATTCAAAAGAAAGATCGGAGATGTGTACACATTATAACAACTGCATGTGGCTTTTATGGGAAAAAGTTGAACAAATACTTGTCCAAAACATTTATGGGAAAAAGTAGTTGCAACTTTCTATTAAAATAGCTTTTGTTCCTTCTGTGAAGTAGATTGTGGTAATGTTTAGGTACTTGTTTAAACATATATCAGCAAGCTGAAGTCCCCGAGGAATACAGGTGAGGAATGGAAATGCAAGATGGGTTTTTTGGTTAATTTGCACAAAAATATTGAGTGATATCACATCAAAATGTGAATATTAGGAATCCTCTCCCTTGTTATAGATGTAGTCATCATTTATTATTGTTTATTACTTTATGTGGTAGAAAATAGGTCAGCTTGATGTCTTAGTTGGTAACAATACAACATTCTTGCAGACAGATGGCCTCAATTCTTTTTCCTGACAGGCCCTGGCAGCATGATAGACTGACAGCATGAGCCAGAGAGGGGAAGTGGTGGGTGGGTTGGCTCAGTGGTAAGAGTGCCTGAAATCACTGGGGATCCATATGAACCAGGGGAGTAGTGGGGGAATTGGGTTGGGAGGTAATTAAAAGCAAGGCTATTGTGAATATTTCTGGGGAAGTCCTGGGCATCCTGCACTACTGGAAGCCACTCAGATACTAGAATGATGAAGGAAGTATAAGAACCTATATAGAACAGAATAGATTCTTTCCCTCTACATACTCTCTCACACCCTCTCTCTCCCTCTCACCTTTGCCCTCTTGTTCCTCTACATTATCTCCTCACTTTTTCAGATCCTCTTTTCCATACAATAAACAATAACAAAATGTTGAAAACTGCTTGGAGCTTGCCTACACACAAAGGTGCACCATTTCAGTAATAGGGGTAGCTAAACCACTGCAAGCCAGGCTTAAACCAGTGTAAGTTGGCCATACACATAGTTGCAGTGGTTCAGCTATATCAGTGCAACATCACACTTTTAGTTTGCACCAGTGCAGTGTCTGTGTGTGGACCAGGCCTTACTTGCTTTGAGCCTAATAGTATGCTCCCTGCCCATACCACGTGGCTGAGAACGCTAATAATGACCATGTGCAGCAGGACTGTGTTTATTCATGCCCCTTCTCAGTCTATAGTCTATTCTCCAATGTGCAAAGTAGGGAGAAGAGATTAGATCAGAAGCAACACAATAGGAAAGACCCAGCAGCATCTTCATCAGCATTGCTAACACCGCACCTAGCATCAGGAGGGGGTTGGGATATATATTACTGGGCAGAAATTTGCAGAGCGACAGAAAGTATTTTGATATGTGATGCTGAAATCCTTTTACACACACACGTCATAGAAAGTTTCCTCATCTTTCTCCCCTTATCAGTTGAACTGACCTGACGGCCTGTAATAGGATAAACCAGAGATTTTGGCCTTATGCCCTCAAGCCCAAAAGCCACCCATCACTCTCCCAGTGGAGAATGTCCTAAATACAGAAGAATCATGGTAGAGATGGAAAGGGAAAAGTCATGCAGGAAGCCTCATTGTATCCCACTGGTCAGTGTCTGCTGTGTGTTATCCTCTGTGTCTAATTCACAGTGGATATGAGTCTGTTACTGCTCCCTCACTACAGCACTTGGCTCTTTAGTTAAAGCTGAAGAGCTTTTAGCTTTAAGCTCTGGAGGTACCCAGTTCAATCCTCAGTGTCTGCCAAGTTGGAGGCCATGACATTTGCACTCCCTGCTTGCTATGGGTCTCAGCTCCATGGTGTGCCACTCTAGAATAGTACATGGGATAGGGGAGATTGTGAGCTGGGTGGGTGGGGGTGTTCAGTGGATAAGTGTGTAAGTTTAACCCTCTGCATGGGCGCCACCTGCTACTACAAGCTAAGTCACACCAAGCTGCTCATATTGGAAGGGAGAATTAATTCCTCCAAGCTCCTCTTAGATCCCTTGTGGAAAGCCTGTTTTCTCAGGCTTTTCACAACAAAGGGCATTTAGGCTTGAGCAAGGATCAGATGAGAGTAATAGGCCCCATATATGGATGCAAATAGTGCTGTCAACTTACATATTGACTATTATTACATGTCATTGGTATTTCTTTAATACAAAGCAAATGGTACTTCTCTCATGATCACTGGTGAGAACAAATATTTCCTGATATATTACTTCATAGAAATGTCATCAAGGTATGTCACACCAACCACTAAAGGCTATGAATGAACAGTTATGACCAATACTTTTTCCATCACACAGTCAGCTGTAGAAAATCAGGGAAACTTGAATGAAGGATGGAATCTCAGCCATAACTGTGAATTTCCTGGACAATGTTAGTTCATCATATATTTCCTTATTATGAAAATACCCCGTATGTTCTTGATTTGCAGAAAAAAGCACAGAAAGGGGAGAAATAATAACAGAATTCCATGGAAACTAAGGGTGATGAGTTTCTTTGTGCCTATTGTAGCATGGGGTCACCAAAAAATCTAAGTATAGAAAACGACAATGGGCGTCACTTTGAAAACTCATTGTGAAGAGCCCAAACCCAAACTTAGTTGGGAAAAATCCATAACAGTGTGCCCTTTCATCTCTTTAGAAGGGCACTATCTAAATACTCAGGTTGATAGGGGAGATTGAAAGGGGATATGGCCATCTTTACCATAAATCCAGCCATTCATACATGTGCCATAAAACATTTTTAAACATTAAATTGAGGGGGGGGAGGGAACACATTTCATGTGCACTACTGCATATCACTTAGCACAATGGGTGAGATTCCTAGCTACTCTTCCCCACCCCTTTGCACTTCTTCCATGGTACAAAGAGGCTAGAAAGTTGTCTTTTAGCGTGGCAGTTGAGAATTTCCCTTGAATATCCCTCTTACTGACCTCCCTGGTGCTGGGGACAGGAGGGGTCGTGGCTGGGGAGGGTACCATGTTCTGGCAGTCCCTGGTTGCATAAAGCCCCTTGAAAGCCATTAGAAGCTGATGCAATCTGGAGCAGCTCCCAGGTTGTTCTGATTTGCCTTCTGGGCTAGCATCTAGCTGCCTCCAGGATTGTGGGGGTGGAAAAGTGTTGGAAAACCACCTTTGCGTCCTCAGATCTGGCCCATGGTAACATGAATACTGTTGCTTTGTAATCTTTCTCTCTTGTTGAAACACCCAAAGACATTAATTCCACCTTAGGGAATAATAATAAATCAAACTTTTGCCTGAGTTACAGATGTGCAAAACCCACCTCCACCTGACCTGTAAAATATAAATGGCCAGATTTAAAAACACAAAGCATCTCAAACTCAATCCTTGTACACTTAATTTTGTCCCACGGTGAACTTTCCCGAGAAAAGTTATAAACCACTGAAAAGTTGGGTTTATAGTGGCTACACTGATGCAAAGTAACTTGTAGTTATGCAAACAGCTCAGGTATAATCTTAGTACAAGACTGCTGAAAATTGCTAGCACAATTGAAAATTATAAATACAATGGAAGGGATTCCAGGGGTTGGAGGGGGGGGGAGATACATCTTTGCATCTTTTTTCAGTGCCATTCTCGGCCTTGCTCAGAGGGGATACAATGATATGACATTGGGAAGAAAACTATCACACCAGAGCCTGCAGTTATTGCTGTGTTGAATGCTTATGCAGAATGCTGCCAGATTGAGGCTTTTCTATTCAATGATCATTATATATAGTTTTACAAAGAAAATGCAATGCTTTCTTTTAAGTTGTCCTTTCTGATAGATGTTATTATGCTATATCTTATTGAATTATATTATATTTCATAACTCTGTTGAAATATTAAGATATTTGTGTCTCTGGTAACTACAGTAGAAGAGAGTGCATATGATACAGCACTGGCAAATGCTACCTGATTTTTTTATTTTATTTTATTGAGGAAGAGGTATATTTGGAAGATGAATTGTACCTAATGAACTAAATTCTGCTCTCAGTTACATCCATCAAGTTAAGAACAGAATCTGGCCTGCTATCTCAAGTGACAAGTAAGCGTGTTCAAAACTGCATAATCAAAACAACTTTGGTGGCTGGATTTTATCATCCCAGTAATCTGATTTCCTGCCCTATTAACATTTTAATGCTTGGATATTTTTATTCATAGCACAAAATGCATGCTCTGAAAAATGTGGATTAAAAAGATAATTTATGCATTTCTATTTTGGGAATTTTTGTTTACTAGTAAAATTGTTAATTGAGCCAGGAATGTCTCTCGGGACTCACTCTGCCTTTTTTTCACATCTTGAGCACCGTTTAAATCATTGTTGTACTTTCTGTTCAAACAGTCTAATAAGAGAAGGTGTACTGTTTAAAAGAAAAGGAGAAGGTTGTGTTAGCAAGCGGGGGAAAGCAGAAATGTGACTAAAGTATAACTCATTCTCAACAAATGAATCTCAAATGTTGCAATGTAAATCTAAAAAGCGTGTACAGTATGAGGGGCCCATAACGTTTAGTTAATAGACCACCACATTTCATTTGATGAAGTCTCTCCTTACAGGCTTCTCTTTAAAACAGTCCCCAGTGCACATCCCAGAATAACTAAAATGTTGTACCATTTTGCTAAAGGGGAAGGCGGGGAAGTGTTGGCTAGTCCTTTCCTCCACTAGTTAAAAACATAGGACCCAAATCGTTTGAGTAGTGCCTTCTTCTGGGTCTGATCCAAGCTTATTTTACTCATTGGGATTATTTCCATTGACATCAAGGGACTTTGGATCAGGTCCTCTGTGAATAGATCCACTGGTTTCAGTTGGACAGCTTACAGTGCTAAGTGCTACTTAACGAGAAGCAGAGTGGAAGAATCTAACCCAATGTTAGGAGCTATGCTGCCCAGGGGGAAAACGTGCAAAGGGAGGGGTTGGGAATATCACAGACACTGTCTCTGCATGAACATTACAGCCCTCTATAGTTACCCTGAGACCCGCAGGATTTCTTCACAGTACTGGCTGTCTTAGAGGGCCTCATCTTTGCCGGCTCCCAGATCCCATCCATCAGAGCGGATGATGCTGTAGAAATTGTGAGCTTTCAAGGCTTTACATATGGGAGGGTCTGATCTTCTCCACTATGCTTAACTTGCATTACTGTGGAGGGAAAAGCGGCATAACAATGTGAGCAAA